>NW_027666552.1:0-89110 GCF_963455335.1 Martes martes
GGCCGGCGTTGGGCAGCCCCGGGGACCGGCCTGGTCCCCGGGGCCGCGGGCCCTTTCTCGCTCGGGGCCCGGCACGGCCCCCCGAAAACGCGCCGAGAGGCCGCGGACCCGCCGGCGGCCCCGGCGCCGGGGAGCCCTCCCGGAGCAGAGTTGAGGGAGGGCCTGGGGCCGGGCGTCGTGCTCCGACTTTGGGGGCGGCTGGGGCGCCCCGGGCTGCGGCTTCCCCCTGCGAGGGAACGGAGGTTTCTCTCGCCCCGAGGCGTGGACGCGGCTGCGAAGGGCACCGTCGGCGCCGGGGCGGTCGGGGGCCTCGGGGCGCGGGACTCAGGGTTGCCCAGGGGGAGGCCCCGGGGCACAGGACCCCGGACTCGGAAGGCTGAGGAGGCAGGCGAGGGTTGGAGCCTGGGCCTCGGGGCCCGCCCGGCCCCACCAGCCCGCGCCAGGGAGGGGAGCCCCGGGCGCTGAGGAGCGGGAGGCGTCGGCGTCGCGCGCGGTGGACTCGCGGGGGGCTTTCCGGCGGGGCGCGGGCGCGACCCCGCGGGGTCCCGGGCCAGGCGCGGGGGGCGGCCCCGCAGACGGGCTGCGCCCGAAGCGAGTTCGCCGGGCGTTTTCCGGCCGATTCTCACGAGCGTTCTGCCCAAACCGGGATCGGTTTGGGCAGAACGCTCGTGAGAATCGGCCGGCGTTGGGCAGCCCCGGGGACCGGCCTGGTCCCCGGGGCCGCGGGCCCTTTCTCGCTCGGGGCCCGGCGCGGCCCCCCGGAAAACGCGCCGAGAGGCCGCGGACCCGCCGGCGGCCCCGGCGCCGGGGAGCCCTCCCAGAGCAGAGTTGAGGGAGGGCCTGGGGCCGGGCGTCGTGCTCCGACTTTGGGGGCGGCTGGGGCGCCCCGGGCTGCGGCTTCCCCCTGCGGGGGAACGGAGGTTTCTCTCGCCCCGAGGCGTGGACGCGGCTGCGAAGGGCACCGTCGGCGCCGGGGCGGTCGGGGGCCTCGGGGCGCGGGACTCAGGGTTGCCCAGGGGGAGGCCCCGGGGCACAGGACCCCGGACTCGGAAGGCTGAGGAGGCAGGCGAGGGTTGGAGCCCGGGCCTCGGGGCCCGCCCGGCCCCACCGGCCCGCGCCAGGGAGGGGAGCCCCGGGCGCTGAGGAGCGGGAGGCGTCGGCGTCGCGCGCGGCGGACTCGCGGGGGGCTTTCCGGCGGGGCGCGGGCGCGACCCCGCGGGGTCCCGGGCCAGGCGCGGGGGGCGGCCCCGCAGACGGGCTGCGCCCGAAGCGAGTTCGCCGGGCGTTTTCCGGCCGATTCTCACGAGCGTTCTGCCCAAACCGGGATCGGTTTGGGCAGAACGCTCGTGAGAATCGGCCGGCGTTGGGCAGCCCCGTGGACCGGCCTGGTTCTCGGGGCCGCGGGCCCTTTCTCGCTCGGGGCCCGGCGCGGCCCCCCGGAAAACGCGCCGAGAGGCCGCGGACCCGCCGGCGGCCCCGGCGCCGGGGAGCCCTCCCGGAGCAGAGTTGAGGGAGGGCCTGGGGCCGGGCGTCGTGCTCCGACTTTGGGGGCGGCTGGGGCGCCCCGGGCTGCGGCTTCCCCCTGCGGGGGAACGGAGGTTTCTCTCGCCCCGAGGCGTGGACGCGGCTGCGAAGGGCACCGTCGGCGCCGGGGCGGTCGGGGGCCTCGGGGCGCGGGACTCAGGGTTGCCCAGGGGGAGGCCCCGGGGCACAGGACCCCGGACTCGGAAGGCTGAGGAGGCAGGCGAGGGTTGGAGCCCGGGCCTCGGGGCCCGCCCGGCCCCACCGGCCCGCGCCAGGGAGGGGAGCCCCGGGCGCTGAGGAGTGGGAGGCGTCGGCGTCGCGCGCGGCGGACTCGCGGGGGGCTTTCCGGCGGGGCGCGGGCGCGACCCCGCGGGGTCCTGGGCCAGGCGCGGGGGGCGGCCCCGCAGACGGGCTGCGCCTGAAGCGAGTTCGCCGGGCGTTTTCCGGCCGATTCTCACGAGCGTTCTGCCCAAACCGGGATCGGTTTGGGCAGAACGCTCGTGAGAATCGGCCGGCGTTGGGCAGCCCCGGGGACCGGCCTGGTCCCCGGGGCCGCGGGCCCTTTCTCGCTCGGGGCCCGGCGCGGCCCCCCGGAAAACGCGCCGAGAGGCCGCGGACCCGCCGGCGGCCCTGGCGCCGGGGAGCCCTCCCGGAGCAGAGTTGAGGGAGGGCCTGGGGCCGGGCGTCGTGCTCCGACTTTGGGGGCGGCTGGGGCGCCCCGGGCTGCGGCTTCCCCCTGCGGGGGAACGGAGGTTTCTCTCGCCCCGAGGCGTGGACGCGGCTGCGAAGGGCACCGTCGGCGTCGGGGCGGTCGGGGGCCTCGGGGCGCGGGACTCAGGGTTGCCCAGGTGGAGGCCCCGGGGCACAGGACCCCGGACTCGGAAGGCTGAGGAGGCAGGCGAGGGTTGGAGCCCGGGCCTCGGGGCCCGCCCGGCCCCACCGGCCCGCGCCAGGGAGGGGAGCCCCGGGCGCTGAGGAGCGGGAGGCGTCGGCGTCGCGCGCGGCGGACTCGCGGGGGGCTTTCCGGCGGGGCGCGGGCGCGACCCCGCGGGGTCCCGGGCCAGGCGCGGGGGGCGGCCCCGCAGACGGGCTGCGCCCGAAGCGAGTTCGCCGGGCGTTTTCCGGCCGATTCTCACGAGCGTTCTGCCCAAACCGGGATCGGTTTGGGCAGAACGCTCGTGAGAATCGGCCGGCGTTGGGCAGCCCCGGGGACCGGCCTGGTCCCCGAGGCCGCGGGCCCTTTCTCGCTCGGGGCCCGGCACGGCCCCCCGGAAAACGCGCCGAGAGGCCGCGGACCCGCCGGCGGCCCCGGCGCCGGGGAGCCCTCCCGGAGCAGAGTTGAGGGAGGGCCTGGGGCCGGGCGTCGTGCTCCGACTTTGGGGGCGGCTGGGGCGCCCCGGGCTGCGGCTTCCCCCTGCGGGGGAACGGAGGTTTCTCTCGCCCCGAGGCGTGGACGCGCCTGCGAAGGGTACCGTCGGCGCCGGGGCGGTCGGGGGCCTTGGGGCGCGGGACTCAGGGTTGCCCAGGGGGAGACCCCGGGGCACAGGACCCTGGACCCGGAAGGCTGAGGAGGCAGGCGAGGGTTGGAGCCCGGGCCTCGGGGCCCGCCCGGCCCCACCGGCCCGCGCCAGGGAGGGGAGCCCCGGGCGCTGAGGAGCGGGAGGCGTCGTCGTCGCGCGCGGCGGCCTCACGGGGGGCTTTCCGGCGGGGCGCGGGCGCGACCCCGCGGGGTCCCGGGCCAGGCGCGGGGGGCGGCCCCGCAGACGGGCTGCGCCCGAAGCGAGTTCGCCGGGCGTTTTCCGGCCGATTCTCACGAGCGTTCTGCCCAAACCGGGATCGGTTTGGGCAGAACGCTCGTGAGAATCGGCCGGCGTTGGGCAGCCCCGGGGACCGGCCTGGTCCCCGGGGCCGCGGGCCCTTTCTCGCTCGGGGCCCGGCGCGGCCCCCCGGAAAACGCGCCGAGAGGCCGCGGACCCGCCGGCGGCCCCGGCGCCGGGGAGCCCTCCCGGAGCAGAGTTGAGGGAGGGCCTGGGGCCGGGCGTCGTGCTCCGACTTTGGGGGCGGCTGGGGCGCCCCGGGCTGCGGCTTCCCCCTGCGGGGGAACGGAGGTTTCTCTCGCCCCGAGGCGTGGACGCGGCTGCGAAGGGCACCGTCGGCGCCGGGGCGGTCGGGGGCCTCGGGGCGCGGGACTCAGGGTTGCCCAGGGGGAGGCCCCGGGGCACAGGACCCCGGACTCGGAAGGCTGAGGAGGCAGGCGAGGGTTGGAGCCGGGGCCTCGGGGCCCGCCCGGCCCCACCGGCCCGCGCCAGGGAGGGGAGCCCCGGGCGCTGAGTAGCGGGAGGCGTCGGCGTCGCGCGCGGCGGACTCGCGGGGGGCTTTCCGGCGGGGCGCGGGCGCGACCCCGCGGGGTCCCGGGCCAGGCGCGGGGGGCGGCCCCGCAGACGGGCTGCGCCCGAAGCGAGTTCGCCGGGCGTTTTCCGGCCGATTCTCACGAGCGTTCTGCCCAAACCGGGATCGGTTTGGGCAGAACGCTCGTGAGAATCGGCCGGCGTTGGGCAGCCCCGGGGACCGGCCTGGTCCCCGAGGCCGCGGGCCCTTTCTCGCTCGGGGCCCGGCACGGCCCCCCGGAAAACGCGCCGAGAGGCCGCGGACCCGCCGGCGGCCCCGGCGCCGGGGAGCCCTCCCGGAGCAGAGTTGAGGGAGGGCCTGGGGCCGGGCGTCGTGCTCCGACTTTGGGGGCGGCTGGGGCGCCCCGGGCTGCGGCTTCCCCCTGCGGGGGAACGGAGGTTTCTCTCGCCCCGAGGCGTGGACGCTCCTGCGAAGGGCACCGTCGGCGCCGGGGCGGTCGGGGGCCTCGGGGCGCGGGACTCAGGGTTGCCCAGGGGGAGGCCCCGGGGCACAGGACACCGGACTCGGAAGGCTGAGGAGGCAGGCGAGGGTTGGAGCCCGGGCCTCGGGGCCCGCCCGGCCCCACCGGCCCGCGCCAGGGAGGGGAGCCCCGGGCGCTGAGGAGCGGGAGGCGTCGGCGTCGCGCGCGGCGGACTCGCGGGGGGCTTTCCGGCGGGGCGCGGGCGCGACCCCGCGGGGTCCCGGGCCAGGCGCGGGGGGCGGCCCCGCAGACGGGCTGCGCCCGAAGCGAGTTCGCCGGGCGTTTTCCGGCCGATTCTCACGAGCGTTCTGCCCAAACCGGGATCGGTTTGGGCAGAACGCTCGTGAGAATCGGCCGGCGTTGGGCAGCCCCGGGGACCGGCCTGGTCCCCGGGGCCGCGGGCCCTTTCTCGCTCGGGGCCCGGCGCGGCCCCCCGGAAAACGCGCCGAGAGGCCGCGGACCCGCCGGCGGCCCCGGCGCCGGGGAGCCCTCCCGGAGCAGAGTTGAGGGAGGGCCTGGGGCCGGGCGTCGTGCTCCGACTTTGGGGGTGGCTGGGGCGCCCCGGGCTGCGGCTTCCCCCTGCGGGGGAACGGAGGTTTCTCTCGCCCCGAGGCGTGGACGCGGCTGCGAAGGGCACCGTCGGCACCGGGGCGGTCGGGGGCCTCGGGGCGCGGGACTCAGGGTTGCCCAGGGGGAGGCCCCGGGGCACAGGACCCCGGACTCGGAAGGCTGAGGAGGCAGGCGAGGGTTGGAGCCCGGGCCTCGGGGCCCGCCCGGCCCCACCGGCCCGCGCCAGGGAGGGGAGCCCCGGGCGCTGAGGAGCGGGAGGCGTCGGTGTCGCGCGGGGCGGACTCGCGGGGGGCTTTCCGGCGGGGCGCGGGCGCGACCCCGCGGGGTCCCGGGCCAGGCGCGGGGGGCGGCCCCGCAGACGGGCTGCGCCCGAAGCGAGTTCGCCGGGCGTTTTCCGGCCGATTCTCACGAGCGTTCTGCCCAAACCGGGATCGGTTTGGGCAGAACGCTCGTGAGAATCGGCCGGCGTTGGGCAGCCCCGGGGACCGGCCTGGTCCCCGGGGCCGCGGGCCCTTTCTCGCTCGGGGCCCGGCGCGGCCCCCCGGAAAACGCGCCGAGAGGCCGCGGACCCGCCGGCGGCCCCGGCGCCGGGGAGCCCTCCCGGAGCAGAGTTGAGGGAGGGCCTGGGGCCGGGCGTCGTGCTCCGACTTTGGGGGCGGCTGGGGCGCCCCGGGCTGTGGCTTCCCCCTGCGGGGGAACGGAGGTTTCTCTCGCCCCGAGGCGTGGACGCGGCTGCGAAGGGCACCGTCGGCGCCGGGGCGGTCGGGGGCCTCGGGGCGCGGGACTCAGGGTTGCCCAGGGGGAGGCCCCGGGGCACAGGACCCCGGACTCGGAAGGCTGAGGAGGCAGGCGAGGGTTGGAGCCCGGGCCTCGGGGCCCGCCCGGCCCCACCGGCCCGCGCCAGGGAGGGGAGCCCCGGGCGCTGAGGAGCGGGAGGCGTCGGCGTCGCGCGCGGCGGACTCGCGGGGGGCTTTCCGGCGGGGCGCGGGCGCGACCCCGCGGGGTCCCGGGCCAGGCGCGGGGGGCGGCCCCGCAGACGGGCTGCGCCCGAAGCGAGTTCGCCGGGCGTTTTCCGGCCGATTCTCACGAGCGTTCTGCCCAAACCGGGATCGGTTTGGGCAGAACGCTCGTGAGAATCGGCCGGCGTTGGGCAGCCCCGGGGACCGGCCTGGTCCCCGGGGCCGCGGGCCCTTTCTCGCTCGGGGCCCGGCGCGGCCCCCCGGAAAACGCGCCGAGAGGCCGCGGACCCGCCGGCGGCCCCGGCGCCGGGGAGCCCTCCCGGAGCAGAGTTGAGGGAGGGCCTGGGGCCGGGCGTCGTGCTCCGACTTTGGGGGTGGCTGGGGCGCCCCGGGCTGCGGCTTCCCCCTGTGGGGGAACGGAGGTTTCTCTCGCCCCGAGGCGTGGACGCGGCTGCGAAGGGCACCGTCGGCACCGGGGCGGTCGGGGGCCTCGGGGCGCGGGACTCAGGGTTGCCCAAGGGGAGGCCCCGGGGCACAGGACCCCGGACTCGGAAGGCTGAGGAGGCAGGCGAGGGTTGGAGCCCGGGCCTCGGGGCCCGCCCGGCCCCACCGGCCCGCGCCAGGGAGGGGAGCCCCGGGCGCTGAGGAGCGGGAGGCGTCGGTGTCGCGCGGGGCGGACTCGCGGGGGGCTTTCCGGCGGGGCGCGGGCGCGACCCCGCTGGGTCCCGGGCCAGGCGCGGGGGGCGGCCCCGCAGACGGGCTGCGCCCGAAGCGAGTTCGCCGGGCGTTTTCCGGCCGATTCTCACGAGCGTTCTGCCCAAACCGGGATCGGTTTGGGCAGAACGCTCGTGAGAATCGGCCGGCGTTGGGCAGCCCCGTGGACCGGCCTGGTTCTCGGGGCCGCGGGCCCTTTCTCGCTCGGGGCCCGGCGCGGCCCCCCGGAAAACGCGCCGAGAGGCCGCGGACCCGCCGGCGGCCCCGGCGCCGGGGAGCCCTCCCGGAGCAGAGTTGAGGGAGGGCCTGGGGCCGGGCGTCGTGCTCCGACTTTGGGGGCGGCTGGGGCGCCCCGGGCTGCGGCTTCCCCCTGCGGGGGAACGGAGGTTTCTCTCGCCCCGAGGCGTGGACGCGGCTGCGAAGGGCACCGTCGGCGCCGGGGCGGTCGGGGGCCTCGGGGCGCGGGACTCAGGGTTGCCCAGGGGGAGGACCCGGGGCACAGGACCCCGGACTCGGAAGGCTGAGGAGGCAGGCGAGGGTTGGAGCCCGGGCCTCGGGGCCCGCCCGGCCCCACCGGCCCGCGCCAGGGAGGGGAGCCCCAGGCGCTGAGGAGCGGGAGGCGTCGGCGTCGCGCGCGGCGGACTCGCGGGGGGCTTTCCGGCGGGGCGCGGGCGCGACCCCGCGGGGTCCCGGGCCAGGCGCGGGGGGCGGCCCCGCAGACGGGCTGCGCCCGAAGCGAGTTCGCCGGGCGTTTTCCGGCCGATTCTCACGAGCGTTCTGCCCAAACCGGGATCGGTTTGGGCAGAACGCTCGTGAGAATCGGCCGGCGTTGGGCAGCCCCGGGGACCGGCCTGGTCCCCGGGGCCGCGGGCCCTTTCTCGCTCGGGGCCCGGCACGGCCCCCCGAAAACGCGCCGAGAGGCCGCGGACCCGCCGGCGGCCCCGGCGCCGGGGAGCCCTCCCGGAGCAGAGTTGAGGGAGGGCCTGGGGCCGGGCGTCGTGCTCCGACTTTGGGGGCGGCTGGGGCGCCCCGGGCTGCGGCTTCCCCCTGCGAGGGAACGGAGGTTTCTCTCGCCCCGAGGCGTGGACGCGGCTGCGAAGGGCACCGTCGGCGCCGGGGCGGTCGGGGGCCTCGGGGCGCGGGACTCAGGGTTGCCCAGGGGGAGGCCCCGGGGCACAGGACCCCGGACTCGGAAGGCTGAGGAGGCAGGCGAGGGTTGGAGCCTGGGCCTCGGGGCCCGCCCGGCCCCACCAGCCCGCGCCAGGGAGGGGAGCCCCGGGCGCTGAGGAGCGGGAGGCGTCGGCGTCGCGCGCGGTGGACTCGCGGGGGGCTTTCCGGCGGGGCGCGGGCGCGACCCCGCGGGGTCCCGGGCCAGGCGCGGGGGGCGGCCCCGCAGACGGGCTGCGCCCGAAGCGAGTTCGCCGGGCGTTTTCCGGCCGATTCTCACGAGCGTTCTGCCCAAACCGGGATCGGTTTGGGCAGAACGCTCGTGAGAATCGGCCGGCGTTGGGCAGCCCCGGGGACCGGCCTGGTCCCCGGGGCCGCGGGCCCTTTCTCGCTCGGGGCCCGGCGCGGCCCCCCGGAAAACGCGCCGAGAGGCCGCGGACCCGCCGGCGGCCCCGGCGCCGGGGAGCCCTCCCAGAGCAGAGTTGAGGGAGGGCCTGGGGCCGGGCGTCGTGCTCCGACTTTGGGGGCGGCTGGGGCGCCCCGGGCTGCGGCTTCCCCCTGCGGGGGAACGGAGGTTTCTCTCGCCCCGAGGCGTGGACGCGGCTGCGAAGGGCACCGTCGGCGCCGGGGCGGTCGGGGGCCTCGGGGCGCGGGACTCAGGGTTGCCCAGGGGGAGGCCCCGGGGCACAGGACCCCGGACTCGGAAGGCTGAGGAGGCAGGCGAGGGTTGGAGCCCGGGCCTCGGGGCCCGCCCGGCCCCACCGGCCCGCGCCAGGGAGGGGAGCCCCGGGCGCTGAGGAGCGGGAGGCGTCGGCGTCGCGCGCGGCGGACTCGCGGGGGGCTTTCCGGCGGGGCGCGGGCGCGACCCCGCGGGGTCCCGGGCCAGGCGCGGGGGGCGGCCCCGCAGACGGGCTGCGCCCGAAGCGAGTTCGCCGGGCGTTTTCCGGCCGATTCTCACGAGCGTTCTGCCCAAACCGGGATCGGTTTGGGCAGAACGCTCGTGAGAATCGGCCGGCGTTGGGCAGCCCCGGCGACCGGCCTGGTCCCAGGGGCCGCGGGCCCTTTCTCGCTCGGGGCCCGGCGCGGCCCCCCGGAAAACGCGCCGAGAGGCCGCGGACCCGCCGGCGGCCCTGGCGCCGGGGAGCCCTCCCGGAGCAGAGTTGAGGGAGGGCCTGGGGCCGGGCGTCGTGCTCCGACTTTGGGGGCGGCTGGGGCGCCCCGGGCTGCGGCTTCCCCCTGCGGGGGAACGGAGGTTTCTTTCGCCCCGAGGCGTGGACGCGGCTGCGAAGGGCACCGTCGGCGCCGGGGCGGTCGGGGGCCTCGGGGCGCGGGACTCAGGGTTGCCCAGGGGGAGGCCCCGGGGCACAGGACCCCGGACTCGGAAGGCTGAGGAGGCAGGCGAGGGTTGGAGCCCGGGCCTCGGGGCCCGCCCGGCCCCACCGGCCCGCGCCAGGGAGGGGAGCCCCGGGCGCTGAGGAGCGGGAGGCGTCGGCGTCGCGCGCGGCGGACTCGCGGGGGGCTTTCCGGCGGGGCGCGGGCGCGACCCCGCGGGGTCCCGGGCCAGGCGCGGGGGGCGGCCCCGCAGACGGGCTGCGCCCGAAGCGAGTTCGCCGGGCGTTTTCCGGCCGATTCTCACGAGCGTTCTGCCCAAACCGGGATCGGTTTGGGCAGAACGCTCGTGAGAATCGGCCGGCGTTGGGCAGCCCCGGGGACCGGCCTGGTCCCCGGGGCCGCGGGCCCTTTCTCGCTCGGGGCCCGGCGCGGCCCCCCGGAAAACGCGCCGAGAGGCCGCGGACCCGCCGGCGGCCCCGGCGCCGGGGAGCCCTCCCGGAGCAGAGTTGAGGGAGGGCCTGGGGCCGTGCGTCGTGCTCCGACTTTGGGGGCGGCTGGGGCGCCCCGGGCTGCGGCTTCCCCCTGCGGGGGAACGGAGGTTTCTCTCGCCCCGAGGCGTGGACGCGGCTGCGAAGGGCACCGTCGGCGCCGGGGCGGTCGGGGGCCTCGGGGCGCGGGACTCAGGGTTGCCCAGGGGGAGGCCCCGGGGCACAGGACCCCGGACTCGGAAGGCTGAGGAGGCAGGCGAGGGTTGGAGCCCGGGCCTCGGGGCCCGCCCGGCCCCACCGGCCCGCGCCAGGGAGGGGAGCCCCGGGCGCTGAGGAGCGGGAGGCGTCGGCGTCGCGCGCGGCGGACTCGCGGGGGGCTTTCCGGCGGGGCGCGGGCGCGACCCCGCGGGGTCCCGGGCCAGGCGCGGGGGGCGGCCCCGCAGACGGGCTGCGCCCGAAGCGAGTTCGCCGGGCGTTTTCCGGCCGATTCTCACGAGCGTTCTGCCCAAACCGGGATCGGTTTGGGCAGAACGCTCGTGAGAATCGGCCGGCGTTGGGCAGCCCCGGGGACCGGCCTGGTCCCCGGGGCCGCGGGCCCTTTCTCGCTCGGGGCCCGGCGCGGCCCCCCGGAAAACGCGCCGAGAGGCCGCGGACCCGCCGGCGGCCCCGGCGCCGGGGAGCCCTCCTGGAGCAGAGTTGAGGGAGGGCCTGGGGCCGGGCGTCGTGCTCCGACTTTGGGGGCGGCTGGGGCGCCCCGGGCTGCGGCTTCCCCCTGCGGGGGAACGGAGGTTTCTCTCGCCCCGAGGCGTGGACGCGGCTGCGAAGGGCACCGTCGGCGCCGGGGCGGTCGGGGGCCTCGGGGCGCGGGACTCAGGGTTGCCCAGGGGGAGGCCCCGGGGCACAGGACCCCGGACTCGGAAGGCTGAGGAGGCAGGCGAGGGTTGGAGCCCGGGCCTCGGGGCCCGCCCGGCCCCACCGGCCCGCGCCAGGGAGGGGAGCCCCGGGCGCTGAGGAGCGGGAGGCGTCGGCGTCGCGCGCGGCGGACTCGCGGGGGGCTTTCCGGCGGGGCGCGGGCGCGACCCCGCGGGGTCCCGGGCCAGGCGCGGGGGGCGGCCCCGCAGACGGGCTGCGCCCGAAGCGAGTTCGCCGGGCGTTTTCCGGCCGATTCTCACGAGCGTTCTGCCCAAACCGGGATCGGTTTGGGCAGAACGCTCGTGAGAATCGGCCGGCGTTGGGCAGCCCCGGGGACCGGCCTGGTCCCCGGGGCCGCGGGCCCTTTCTCGCTCGGGGCCCGGCGCGGCCCCCCGGAAAACGCGCCGAGAGGCCGCGGACCCGCCGGCGGCCCCGGCGCCGGGGAGCCCTCCCGGAGCAGAGTTGAGGGAGGGCCTGGGGCCGGGCGTCGTGCTCCGACTTTGGGGGCGGCTGGGGCGCCCTGGGTTGCGGCTTCCCCCTGCGGGGGAACGGAGGTTTCTCTCGCCCCGAGGCGTGGACGCGGCTGCGGAGGGCACCGTCGGCGCCGGGGCGGTCGGGGGCCTCGGGGCGCGGGACTCAGGGTTGCCCAGGGGGAGGCCCCGGGGCACAGGACCCCGGACTCGGAAGGCTGAGGAGGCAGGCGAGGGTTGGAGCCCGGGCCTCGGGGCCCGCCCGGCCCCACCGGCCCGCGCCAGGGAGGGGAGCCCCGGGCGCTGAGGAGCGGGAGGCGTCGGCGTCGCGCGCGGCGGACTCGCGGGGGGCTTTCCGGCGGGGCGCGGGCGCGACCCCGCGGGGTCCCGGGCCAGGCGCGGGGGGCGGCCCCGCAGACGGGCTGCGCCCGAAGCGAGTTCGCCGGGCGTTTTCCGGCCGATTCTCACGAGCGTTCTGCCCAAACCGGGATCGGTTTGGGCAGAACGCTCGTGAGAATCGGCCGGCGTTGGGCAGCCCCGGCGACCGGCCTGGTCCCAGGGGCCGCGGGCCCTTTCTCGCTCGGGGCCCGGCGCGGCCCCCCGGAAAACGCGCCGAGAGGCCGCGGACCCGCCGGCGGCCCTGGCGCCGGGGAGCCCTCCCGGAGCAGAGTTGAGGGAGGGCCTGGGGCCGGGCGTCGTGCTCCGACTTTGGGGGCGGCTGGGGCGCCCCGGGCTGCGGCTTCCCCCTGCGGGGGAACGGAGGTTTCTTTCGCCCCGAGGCGTGGACGCGGCTGCGAAGGGCACCGTCGGCGCCGGGGCGGTCGGGGGCCTCGGGGCGCGGGACTCAGGGTTGCCCAGGGGGAGGCCCCGGGGCACAGGACCCCGGACTCGGAAGGCTGAGGAGGCAGGCGAGGGTTGGAGCCCGGGCCTCGGGGCCCGCCCGGCCCCACCGGCCCGCGCCAGGGAGGGGAGCCCCGGGCGCTGAGGAGCGGGAGGCGTCGGCGTCGCGCGCGGCGGACTCGCGGGGGGCTTTCCGGCGGGGCGCGGGCGCGACCCCGCGGGGTCCCGGGCCAGGCGCGGGGGGCGGCCCCGCAGACGGGCTGCGCCCGAAGCGAGTTCGCCGGGCGTTTTCCGGCCGATTCTCACGAGCGTTCTGCCCAAACCGGGATCGGTTTGGGCAGAACGCTCGTGAGAATCGGCCGGCGTTGGGCAGCCCCGGGGACCGGCCTGGTCCCCGGGGCCGCGGGCCCTTTCTCGCTCGGGGCCCGGCGCGGCCCCCCGGAAAACGCGCCGAGAGGCCGCGGACCCGCCGGCGGCCCCGGCGCCGGGGAGCCCTCCCGGAGCAGAGTTGAGGGAGGGCCTGGGGCCGTGCGTCGTGCTCCGACTTTGGGGGCGGCTGGGGCGCCCCGGGCTGCGGCTTCCCCCTGCGGGGGAACGGAGGTTTCTCTCGCCCCGAGGCGTGGACGCGGCTGCGAAGGGCACCGTCGGCGCCGGGGCGGTCGGGGGCCTCGGGGCGCGGGACTCAGGGTTGCCCAGGGGGAGGCCCCGGGGCACAGGACCCCGGACTCGGAAGGCTGAGGAGGCAGGCGAGGGTTGGAGCCCGGGCCTCGGGGCCCGCCCGGCCCCACCGGCCCGCGCCAGGGAGGGGAGCCCCGGGCGCTGAGGAGCGGGAGGCGTCGGCGTCGCGCGCGGCGGACTCGCGGGGGGCTTTCCGGCGGGGCGCGGGCGCGACCCCGCGGGGTCCCGGGCCAGGCGCGGGGGGCGGCCCCGCAGACGGGCTGCGCCCGAAGCGAGTTCGCCGGGCGTTTTCCGGCCGATTCTCACGAGCGTTCTGCCCAAACCGGGATCGGTTTGGGCAGAACGCTCGTGAGAATCGGCCGGCGTTGGGCAGCCCCGGGGACCGGCCTGGTCCCCGGGGCCGCGGGCCCTTTCTCGCTCGGGGCCCGGCGCGGCCCCCCGGAAAACGCGCCGAGAGGCCGCGGACCCGCCGGCGGCCCCGGCGCCGGGGAGCCCTCCTGGAGCAGAGTTGAGGGAGGGCCTGGGGCCGGGCGTCGTGCTCCGACTTTGGGGGCGGCTGGGGCGCCCCGGGCTGCGGCTTCCCCCTGCGGGGGAACGGAGGTTTCTCTCGCCCCGAGGCGTGGACGCGGCTGCGAAGGGCACCGTCGGCGCCGGGGCGGTCGGGGGCCTCGGGGCGCGGGACTCAGGGTTGCCCAGGGGGAGGCCCCGGGGCACAGGACCCCGGACTCGGAAGGCTGAGGAGGCAGGCGAGGGTTGGAGCCCGGGCCTCGGGGCCCGCCCGGCCCCACCGGCCCGCGCCAGGGAGGGGAGCCCCGGGCGCTGAGGAGCGGGAGGCGTCGGCGTCGCGCGCGGCGGACTCGCGGGGGGCTTTCCGGCGGGGCGCGGGCGCGACCCCGCGGGGTCCCGGGCCAGGCGCGGGGGGCGGCCCCGCAGACGGGCTGCGCCCGAAGCGAGTTCGCCGGGCGTTTTCCGGCCGATTCTCACGAGCGTTCTGCCCAAACCGGGATCGGTTTGGGCAGAACGCTCGTGAGAATCGGCCGGCGTTGGGCAGCCCCGGGGACCGGCCTGGTCCCCGGGGCCGCGGGCCCTTTCTCGCTCGGGGCCCGGCGCGGCCCCCCGGAAAACGCGCCGAGAGGCCGCGGACCCGCCGGCGGCCCCGGCGCCGGGGAGCCCTCCCGGAGCAGAGTTGAGGGAGGGCCTGGGGCCGGGCGTCGTGCTCCGACTTTGGGGGCGGCTGGGGCGCCCTGGGTTGCGGCTTCCCCCTGCGGGGGAACGGAGGTTTCTCTCGCCCCGAGGCGTGGACGCGGCTGCGGAGGGCACCGTCGGCGCCGGGGCGGTCGGGGGCCTCGGGGCGCGGGACTCAGGGTTGCCCAGGGGGAGGCCCCGGGGCACAGGACCCCGGACTCGGAAGGCTGAGGAGGCAGGCGAGGGTTGGAGCCCGGGCCTCGGGGCCCGCCCGGCCCCACCGGCCCGCGCCAGGGAGGGGAGCCCCGGGCGCTGAGGAGCGGGAGGCGTCGGCGTCGCGCGCGGCGGACTCGCGGGGGGCTTTCCGGCGGGGCGCGGGCGCGACCCCGCGGGGTCCCGGGCCAGGCGCGGGGGGCGGCCCCGCAGACGGGCTGCGCCCGAAGCGAGTTCGCCGGGCGTTTTCCGGCCGATTCTCACGAGCGTTCTGCCCAAACCGGGATCGGTTTGGGCAGAACGCTCGTGAGAATCGGCCGGCGTTGGGCAGCCCCGGCGACCGGCCTGGTCCCCGGGGCCGCGGGCCCTTTCTCGCTCGGGGCCCGGCGCGGCCCCCCGGAAAACGCGCCGAGAGGCCGCGGACCCGCCGGCGGCCCCGGCGCCGGGGAGCCCTCCCGGAGCAGAGTTGAGGGAGGGCCTGGGGCCGGGCGTCGTGCTCCGACTTTGGGGGCGGCTGGGGCGCCCCGGGCTGCGGCTTCCCCCTGCGGGGGAACGGAGGTTTCTCTCGCCCCGAGGCGTGGACGCGGCTGCGAAGGGCACCGTCGGCGCCGGGGCGGTCGGGGGCCTCGGGGCGCGGGACTCAGGGTTGCCCAGGGGGAGGCCCCGGGGCACAGGACCCCGGACTCGGAAGGCTGAGGAGGCAGGCGAGGGTTGGAGCCCGGGCCTCGGGGCCCGCCCGGCCCCACCGGCCCGCGCCAGGGAGGGGAGCCCCGGGCGCTGAGGAGCGGGAGGCGTCGGCGTCGCGCGCGGCGGACTCGCGGGGGGCTTTCCGGCGGGGCGCGGGCGCGACCCCGCGGGGTCCCGGGCCAGGCGCGGGGGGCGGCCCCGCAGACGGGCTGCGCCCGAAGCGAGTTCGCCGGGCGTTTTCCGGCCGATTCTCACGAGCGTTCTGCCCAAACCGGGATCGGTTTGGGCAGAACGCTCGTGAGAATCGGCCGGCGTTGGGCAGCCCCGGGGACCGGCCTGGTCCCCGGGGCCGCGGGCCCTTTCTCGCTCGGGGCCCGGCGCGGCCCCCCGGAAAACGCGCCGAGAGGCCGCGGACCCGCCGGCGGCCCTGGCGCCGGGGAGCCCTCCCGGAGCAGAGTTGAGGGAGGGCCTGGGGCCGTGCGTCGTGCTCCGACTTTGGGGGCGGCTGGGGCGCCCCGGGCTGCGGCTTCCCCCTGCGGGGGAACGGAGGTTTCTCTCGCCCCGAGGCGTGGACGCGGCTGCGAAGGGCACCGTCGGCGCCGGGGCGGTCGGGGGCCTCGGGGCGCGGGACTCAGGGTTGCCCAGGGGGAGGCCCCGGGGCACAGGACCCCGGACTCGGAAGGCTGAGGAGGCAGGCGAGGGTTGGAGCCCGGGCCTCGGGGCCCGCCCGGCCCCACCGGCCCGCGCCAGGGAGGGGAGCCCCGGGCGCTGAGGAGCGGGAGGCGTCGGCGTCACGCGCGGCGGACTCGCGGGGGGCTTTCCGGCGGGGCGCGGGCGCGACCCCGCGGGGTCCCGGGCCAGGCGCGGGGGGCGGCCCCGCAGACGGGCTGCGCCCGAAGCGAGTTCGCCGGGCGTTTTCCGGCCGATTCTCACGAGCGTTCTGCCCAAACCGGGATCGGTTTGGGCAGAACGCTCGTGAGAATCGGCCGGCGTTGGGCAGCCCCGGGGACCGGCCTGGTCCCCGGGGCCGAGGGCCCTTTCTCGCTCGGGGCGCGGCGCGGCCCCCCGGAAAACGCGCCGAGAGGACGCGGCCCCGCCGGCGGCCCCGGCGCCGGGGAGCCCTCCCGGAGCAGAGTTGAGGGAGCGCCTGGGGCCGGGCGTCGTGCTCCGACTTTGGGGGCGGCTGGGGCGCCCGGGCTGCGGCTTCCCCCTGCGAGGGAACGGAGGTTTCTCTCGCCCCGAGGCGTGGACGCGGCTGCGAAGGGCACCGTCGGCGCCGGGGCGGTCGGGGGCCTCGGGGCGCGGGACTCAGGGTTGCCCAGGGGGAGGCCCCGGGGCACAGGACCCCGGACTCGGAAGGCTGAGGAGGCAGGCGAGGGTTGGAGCCCGGGCCTCGGGGCCCGCCCGGCCCCACCGGCCCGCGCCAGGGAGGGGAGCCCCGGGCGCTGAGGAGCGGGAGGCGTCGGCGTCGCGCGCGGCGGACTCGCGGGGGGCTTTCCGGCGGGGCGCGGGCGCGACCCCGCGGGGTCCCGGGCCAGGCGCGGGGGGCGGCCCCGCAGACGGGCTGCGCCCGAAGCGAGTTCGCCGGGCGTTTTCCGGCCGATTCTCACGAGCGTTCTGCCCAAACCGGGATCGGTTTGGGCAGAACGCTCGTGAGAATCGGCCGGCGTTGGGCAGCCCCGGCGACCGGCCTGGTCCCCGGGGCCGCGGGCCCTTTCTCGCTCGGGGCCCGGCGCGGCCCCCCGGAAAACGCGCCGAGAGGCCGCGGACCCGCCGGCGGCCCTGGCGCCGGGGAGCCCTCCCGGAGCAGAGTTGAGGGAGGGCCTGGGAACGGGCGTCGTGCTCCGACTTTGGGGGCGGCTGGGGCGCCCCGGGCTGCGGCTTCCCCCTGCGGGGGAACGGAGGTTTCTCTCGCCCCGAGGCGTGGACGCGGCTGCGAAGGGCACCGTCGGCGCCGGGGCGGTCGGGGGCCTCGGGGCGCGGGACTCAGGGTTGCCCAGGGGGAGGCCCCGGGGCACAGGACCCCGGAATCGGAAGGCTGAGGAGGCAGGCGAGGGTTGGAGCCCGGGCCTCGGGGCCCGCCCGGCCCCACCGGCCCGCGCCAGGGAGGGGAGCCCCGGGCGCTGAGGAGCGGGAGGCGTCGGCGTCGCGCGCGGCGGACTCGCGTGGGGCTTTCCGGCGGGGCGCGGGCGCGACCCCGCGGGGTCCCGGGCCAGGCGCGGGGGGCGGCCCCGCAGACGGGCTGCGCCCGAAGCGAGTTCGCCGGGCGTTTTCCGGCCGATTCTCACGAGCGTTCTGCCCAAACCGGGATCGGTTTGGGCAGAACGCTCGTGAGAATCGGCCGGCGTTGGGCAGCCCCGGGGACCGGCCTGGTCCCCGGGGCTGCGGGCCCTTTCTCGCTCGGGGCCCGGCGCGGCCCCCCGGAAAACGCGCCGAGAGGCCGCGGACCCGCCGGCGGCCCCGGCGCCGGGGAGCCCTCCCGGAGCAGAGTTGAGGGAGGGCCTGGGGCCGGGCGTCGTGCTCCGACTTTGGGGGCGGCTGGGGCGCCCCGGGCTGCGGCTTCCCCCTGCGGGGGAACGGAGGTTTCTCTCGCCCCGAGGCGTGGACGCGGCTGCGAAGGGCACCGTCGGCGCCGGGGCGGTCGGGGGCCTCGGGGCGCGGGACTCAGGGTTGCCCAGGGGGAGGCCCCGGGGCACAGGACCCCGGACTCGGAAGGCTGAGGAGGCAGGCGAGGGTTGGAGCCCGGGCCTCGGGGCCCGCCCGGCCCCACCGGCCCGCGCCAGGGAGGGGAGCCCCGGGCGCTGAGGAGCGGGAGGCGTCGGCGTCGCGCGCGGCGGACTCGCGGGGGGCTTTCCGGCGGGGCGCGGGCGCGACCCCGCGGGGTCCCGGGCCAGGCGCGGGGGGCGGCCCCGCAGACGGGCTGCGCCCGAAGCGAGTTCGCCGGGCGTTTTCCGGCCGATTCTCACGAGCGTTCTGCCCAAACCGGGATCGGTTTGGGCAGAACGCTCGTGAGAATCGGCCGGCGTTGGGCAGCCCCGTGGACCGGCCTGGTTCTCGGGGCCGCGGGCCCTTTCTCGCTCGGGGCCCGGCGCGGCCCCCCGGAAAACGCGCCGAGAGGCCGCGGACCCGCCGGCGGCCCCGGCGCCGGGGAGCCCTCCCGGAGCAGAGTTGAGGGAGGGCCTGGGGCCGGGCGTCGTGCTCCGACTTTGGGGGCGGCTGGGGCGCCCCGGGCTGCGGCTTCCCCCTGCGGGGGAACGGAGGTTTCTCTCGCCCCGAGGCGTGGACGCGGCTGCGAAGGGCACCGTCGGCGCCGGGGCGGTCGGGGGCCTCGGGGCGCGGGACTCAGGGTTGCCCAGGGGGAGGCCCCGGGGCACAGGACCCCGGACTCGGAAGGCTGAGGAGGCAGGCGAGGGTTGGAGCCCGGGCCTCGGGGCCCGCCCGGCCCCACCGGCCCGCGCCAGGGAGGGGAGCCCCAGGCGCTGAGGAGCGGGAGGCGTCGGCGTCGCGCGCGGCGGACTCGCGGGGGGCTTTCCGGCGGGGCGCGGGCGCGACCCCGCGGGGTCCCGGGCCAGGCGCGGGGGGCGGCCCCGCAGACGGGCTGCGCCCGAAGCGAGTTCGCCGGGCGTTTTCCGGCCGATTCTCACGAGCGTTCTGCCCAAACCGGGATCGGTTTGGGCAGAACGCTCGTGAGAATCGGCCGGCGTTGGGCAGCCCCGGGGACCGGCCTGGTCCCCGGGGCCGCGGGCCCTTTCTCGCTCGGGGCCCGGCACGGCCCCCCGAAAACGCGCCGAGAGGCCGCGGACCCGCCGGCGGCCCCGGCGCCGGGGAGCCCTCCCGGAGCAGAGTTGAGGGAGGGCCTGGGGCCGGGCGTCGTGCTCCGACTTTGGGGGCGGCTGGGGCGCCCCGGGCTGCGGCTTCCCCCTGCGAGGGAACGGAGGTTTCTCTCGCCCCGAGGCGTGGACGCGGCTGCGAAGGGCACCGTCGGCGCCGGGGCGGTCGGGGGCCTCGGGGCGCGGGACTCAGGGTTGCCCAGGGGGAGGCCCCGGGGCACAGGACCCCGGACTCGGAAGGCTGAGGAGGCAGGCGAGGGTTGGAGCCTGGGCCTCGGGGCCCGCCCGGCCCCACCAGCCCGCGCCAGGGAGGGGAGCCCCGGGCGCTGAGGAGCGGGAGGCGTCGGCGTCGCGCGCGGTGGACTCGCGGGGGGCTTTCCGGCGGGGCGCGGGCGCGACCCCGCGGGGTCCCGGGCCAGGCGCGGGGGGCGGCCCCGCAGACGGGCTGCGCCCGAAGCGAGTTCGCCGGGCGTTTTCCGGCCGATTCTCACGAGCGTTCTGCCCAAACCGGGATCGGTTTGGGCAGAACGCTCGTGAGAATCGGCCGGCGTTGGGCAGCCCCGGGGACCGGCCTGGTCCCCGGGGCCGCGGGCCCTTTCTCGCTCGGGGCCCGGCGCGGCCCCCCGGAAAACGCGCCGAGAGGCCGCGGACCCGCCGGCGGCCCCGGCGCCGGGGAGCCCTCCCGGAGCAGAGTTGAGGGAGGGCCTGGGGCCGGGCGTCGTGCTCCGACTTTGGGGGCGGCTGGGGCGCCCCGGGCTGCGGCTTCCCCCTGCGGGGGAACGGAGGTTTCTCTCGCCCCGAGGCGTGGACGCGGCTGCGAAGGGCACCGTCGGCGCCGGGGCGGTCGGGGGCCTCGGGGCGCGGGACTCAGGGTTGCCCAGGGGGAGGCCCCGGGGCACAGGACCCCGGACTCGGAAGGCTGAGGAGGCAGGCGAGGGTTGGAGCCCGGGCCTCGGGGCCCGCCCGGCCCCACCGGCCCGCGCCAGGGAGGGGAGCCCCGGGCGCTGAGGAGCGGGAGGCGTCGGCGTCGCGCGCGGCGGACTCGCGGGGGGCTTTCCGGCGGGGCGCGGGCGCGACCCCGCGGGGTCCCGGGCCAGGCGCGGGGGGCGGCCCCGCAGACGGGCTGCGCCCGAAGCGAGTTCGCCGGGCGTTTTCCGGCCGATTCTCACGAGCGTTCTGCCCAAACCGGGATCGGTTTGGGCAGAACGCTCGTGAGAATCGGCCGGCGTTGGGCAGCCCCGGCGACCGGCCTGGTCCCAGGGGCCGCGGGCCCTTTCTCGCTCGGGGCCCGGCGCGGCCCCCCGGAAAACGCGCCGAGAGGCCGCGGACCCGCCGGCGGCCCTGGCGCCGGGGAGCCCTCCCGGAGCAGAGTTGAGGGAGGGCCTGGGGCCGGGCGTCGTGCTCCGACTTTGGGGGCGGCTGGGGCGCCCCGGGCTGCGGCTTCCCCCTGCGGGGGAACGGAGGTTTCTCTCGCCCCGAGGCGTGGACGCGGCTGCGAAGGGCACCGTCGGCGCCGGGGCGGTCGGGGGCCTCGGGGCGCGGGACTCAGGGTTGCCCAGGGGGAGGCCCCGGGGCACAGGACCCCGGACTCGGAAGGCTGAGGAGGCAGGCGAGGGTTGGAGCCCGGGCCTCGGGGCCCGCCCGGCCCCACCGGCCCGCGCCAGGGAGGGGAGCCCCGGGCGCTGAGGAGCGGGAGGCGTCGGCGTCGCGCGCGGCGGACTCGCGGGGGGCTTTCCGGCGGGGCGCGGGCGCGACCCCGCGGGGTCCCGGGCCAGGCGCGGGGGGCGGCCCCGCAGACGGGCTGCGCCCGAAGCGAGTTCGCCGGGCGTTTTCCGGCCGATTCTCACGAGCGTTCTGCCCAAACCGGGATCGGTTTGGGCAGAACGCTCGTGAGAATCGGCCGGCGTTGGGCAGCCCCGGGGACCGGCCTGGTCCCCGGGGCCGCGGGCCCTTTCTCGCTCGGGGCCCGGCGCGGCCCCCCGGAAAACGCGCCGAGAGGCCGCGGACCCGCCGGCGGCCCCGGCGCCGGGGAGCCCTCCCGGAGCAGAGTTGAGGGAGGGCCTGGGGCCGGGCGTCGTGCTCCGACTTTGGGGGCGGCTGGGGCGCCCCGGGCTGCGGCTTCCCCCTGCGGGGGAACGGAGGTTTCTCTCGCCCCGAGGCGTGGACGCGGCTGCGAAGGGCACCGTCGGCGCCGGGGCGGTCGGGGGCCTCGGGGCGCGGGACTCAGGGTTGCCCAGGGGGAGGCCCCGGGGCACAGGACCCCGGACTCGGAAGGCTGAGGAGGCAGGCGAGGGTTGGAGCCCGGGCCTCGGGGCCCGCCCGGCCCCACCGGCCCGCGCCAGGGAGGGGAGCCCCGGGCGCTGAGGAGCGGGAGGCGTCGGCGTCGCGCGCGGCGGACTCGCGGGGGGCTTTCCGGCGGGGCGCGGGCGCGACCCCGCGGGGTCCCGGGCCAGGCGCGGGGGGCGGCCCCGCAGACGGGCTGCGCCCGAAGCGAGTTCGCCGGGCGTTTTCCGGCCGATTCTCACGAGCGTTCTGCCCAAACCGGGATCGGTTTGGGCAGAACGCTCGTGAGAATCGGCCGGCGTTGGGCAGCCCCGGGGACCGGCCTGGTCCCCGGGGCCGCGGGCCCTTTCTCGCTCGGGGCCCGGCGCGGCCCCCCGGAAAACGCGCCGAGAGGCCGCGGACCCGCCGGCGGCCCCGGCGCCGGGGAGCCCTCCTGGAGCAGAGTTGAGGGAGGGCCTGGGGCCGGGCGTCGTGCTCCGACTTTGGGGGCGGCTGGGGCGCCCCGGGCTGCGGCTTCCCCCTGCGGGGGAACGGAGGTTTCTCTCGCCCCGAGGCGTGGACGCGGCTGCGAAGGGCACCGTCGGCGCCGGGGCGGTCGGGGGCCTCGGGGCGCGGGACTCAGGGTTGCCCAGGGGGAGGCCCCGGGGCACAGGACCCCGGACTCGGAAGGCTGAGGAGGCAGGCGAGGGTTGGAGCCCGGGCCTCGGGGCCCGCCCGGCCCCACCGGCCCGCGCCAGGGAGGGGAGCCCCGGGCGCTGAGGAGCGGGAGGCGTCGGCGTCGCGCGCGGCGGACTCGCGGGGGGCTTTCCGGCGGGGCGCGGGCGCGACCCCGCGGGGTCCCGGGCCAGGCGCGGGGGGCGGCCCCGCAGACGGGCTGCGCCCGAAGCGAGTTCGCCGGGCGTTTTCCGGCCGATTCTCACGAGCGTTCTGCCCAAACCGGGATCGGTTTGGGCAGAACGCTCGTGAGAATCGGCCGGCGTTGGGCAGCCCCGGGGACCGGCCTGGTCCCCGGGGCCGCGGGCCCTTTCTCGCTCGGGGCCCGGCGCGGCCCCCCGGAAAACGCGCCGAGAGGCCGCGGACCCGCCGGCGGCCCCGGCGCCGGGGAGCCCTCCCGGAGCAGAGTTGAGGGAGGGCCTGGGGCCGGGCGTCGTGCTCCGACTTTGGGGGCGGCTGGGGCGCCCTGGGTTGCGGCTTCCCCCTGCGGGGGAACGGAGGTTTCTCTCGCCCCGAGGCGTGGACGCGGCTGCGGAGGGCACCGTCGGCGCCGGGGCGGTCGGGGGCCTCGGGGCGCGGGACTCAGGGTTGCCCAGGGGGAGGCCCCGGGGCACAGGACCCCGGACTCGGAAGGCTGAGGAGGCAGGCGAGGGTTGGAGCCCGGGCCTCGGGGCCCGCCCGGCCCCACCGGCCCGCGCCAGGGAGGGGAGCCCCGGGCGCTGAGGAGCGGGAGGCGTCGGCGTCGCGCGCGGCGGACTCGCGGGGGGCTTTCCGGCGGGGCGCGGGCGCGACCCCGCGGGGTCCCGGGCCAGGCGCGGGGGGCGGCCCCGCAGACGGGCTGCGCCCGAAGCGAGTTCGCCGGGCGTTTTCCGGCCGATTCTCACGAGCGTTCTGCCCAAACCGGGATCGGTTTGGGCAGAACGCTCGTGAGAATCGGCCGGCGTTGGGCAGCCCCGGCGACCGGCCTGGTCCCCGGGGCCGCGGGCCCTTTCTCGCTCGGGGCCCGGCGCGGCCCCCCGGAAAACGCGCCGAGAGGCCGCGGACCCGCCGGCGGCCCCGGCGCCGGGGAGCCCTCCCGGAGCAGAGTTGAGGGAGGGCCTGGGGCCGGGCGTCGTGCTCCGACTTTGGGGGCGGCTGGGGCGCCCCGGGCTGCGGCTTCCCCCTGCGGGGGAACGGAGGTTTCTCTCGCCCCGAGGCGTGGACGCGGCTGCGAAGGGCACCGTCGGCGCCGGGGCGGTCGGGGGCCTCGGGGCGCGGGACTCAGGGTTGCCCAGGGGGAGGCCCCGGGGCACAGGACCCCGGACTCGGAAGGCTGAGGAGGCAGGCGAGGGTTGGAGCCCGGGCCTCGGGGCCCGCCCGGCCCCACCGGCCCGCGCCAGGGAGGGGAGCCCCGGGCGCTGAGGAGCGGGAGGCGTCGGCGTCGCGCGCGGCGGACTCGCGGGGGGCTTTCCGGCGGGGCGCGGGCGCGACCCCGCGGGGTCCCGGGCCAGGCGCGGGGGGCGGCCCCGCAGACGGGCTGCGCCCGAAGCGAGTTCGCCGGGCGTTTTCCGGCCGATTCTCACGAGCGTTCTGCCCAAACCGGGATCGGTTTGGGCAGAACGCTCGTGAGAATCGGCCGGCGTTGGGCAGCCCCGGGGACCGGCCTGGTCCCCGGGGCCGCGGGCCCTTTCTCGCTCGGGGCCCGGCGCGGCCCCCCGGAAAACGCGCCGAGAGGCCGCGGACCCGCCGGCGGCCCTGGCGCCGGGGAGCCCTCCCGGAGCAGAGTTGAGGGAGGGCCTGGGGCCGTGCGTCGTGCTCCGACTTTGGGGGCGGCTGGGGCGCCCCGGGCTGCGGCTTCCCCCTGCGGGGGAACGGAGGTTTCTCTCGCCCCGAGGCGTGGACGCGGCTGCGAAGGGCACCGTCGGCGCCGGGGCGGTCGGGGGCCTCGGGGCGCGGGACTCAGGGTTGCCCAGGGGGAGGCCCCGGGGCACAGGACCCCGGACTCGGAAGGCTGAGGAGGCAGGCGAGGGTTGGAGCCCGGGCCTCGGGGCCCGCCCGGCCCCACCGGCCCGCGCCAGGGAGGGGAGCCCCGGGCGCTGAGGAGCGGGAGGCGTCGGCGTCACGCGCGGCGGACTCGCGGGGGGCTTTCCGGCGGGGCGCGGGCGCGACCCCGCGGGGTCCCGGGCCAGGCGCGGGGGGCGGCCCCGCAGACGGGCTGCGCCCGAAGCGAGTTCGCCGGGCGTTTTCCGGCCGATTCTCACGAGCGTTCTGCCCAAACCGGGATCGGTTTGGGCAGAACGCTCGTGAGAATCGGCCGGCGTTGGGCAGCCCCGGGGACCGGCCTGGTCCCCGGGGCCGAGGGCCCTTTCTCGCTCGGGGCGCGGCGCGGCCCCCCGGAAAACGCGCCGAGAGGACGCGGCCCCGCCGGCGGCCCCGGCGCCGGGGAGCCCTCCCGGAGCAGAGTTGAGGGAGCGCCTGGGGCCGGGCGTCGTGCTCCGACTTTGGGGGCGGCTGGGGCGCCCCGGGCTGCGGCTTCCCCCTGCGAGGGAACGGAGGTTTCTCTCGCCCCGAGGCGTGGACGCGGCTGCGAAGGGCACCGTCGGCGCCGGGGCGGTCGGGGGCCTCGGGGCGCGGGACTCAGGGTTGCCCAGGGGGAGGCCCCGGGGCACAGGACCCCGGACTCGGAAGGCTGAGGAGGCAGGCGAGGGTTGGAGCCCGGGCCTCGGGGCCCGCCCGGCCCCACCGGCCCGCGCCAGGGAGGGGAGCCCCGGGCGCTGAGGAGCGGGAGGCGTCGGCGTCGCGCGCGGCGGACTCGCGGGGGGCTTTCCGGCGGGGCGCGGGCGCGACCCCGCGGGGTCCCGGGCCAGGCGCGGGGGGCGGCCCCGCAGACGGGCTGCGCCCGAAGCGAGTTCGCCGGGCGTTTTCCGGCCGATTCTCACGAGCGTTCTGCCCAAACCGGGATCGGTTTGGGCAGAACGCTCGTGAGAATCGGCCGGCGTTGGGCAGCCCCGGCGACCGGCCTGGTCCCCGGGGCCGCGGGCCCTTTCTCGCTCGGGGCCCGGCGCGGCCCCCCGGAAAACGCGCCGAGAGGCCGCGGACCCGCCGGCGGCCCTGGCGCCGGGGAGCCCTCCCGGAGCAGAGTTGAGGGAGGGCCTGGGAACGGGCGTCGTGCTCCGACTTTGGGGGCGGCTGGGGCGCCCCGGGCTGCGGCTTCCCCCTGCGGGGGAACGGAGGTTTCTCTCGCCCCGAGGCGTGGACGCGGCTGCGAAGGGCACCGTCGGCGCCGGGGCGGTCGGGGGCCTCGGGGCGCGGGACTCAGGGTTGCCCAGGGGGAGGCCCCGGGGCACAGGACCCCGGAATCGGAAGGCTGAGGAGGCAGGCGAGGGTTGGAGCCCGGGCCTCGGGGCCCGCCCGGCCCCACCGGCCCGCGCCAGGGAGGGGAGCCCCGGGCGCTGAGGAGCGGGAGGCGTCGGCGTCGCGCGCGGCGGACTCGCGTGGGGCTTTCCGGCGGGGCGCGGGCGCGACCCCGCGGGGTCCCGGGCCAGGCGCGGGGGCGGCCCCGCAGACGGGCTGCGCCCGAAGCGAGTTCGCCGGGCGTTTTCCGGCCGATTCTCACGAGCGTTCTGCCCAAACCGGGATCGGTTTGGGCAGAACGCTCGTGAGAATCGGCCGGCGTTGGGCAGCCCCGGGGACCGGCCTGGTCCCCGGGGCTGCGGGCCCTTTCTCGCTCGGGGCCCGGCGCGGCCCCCCGGAAAACGCGCCGAGAGGCCGCGGACCCGCCGGCGGCCCCGGCGCCGGGGAGCCCTCCCGGAGCAGAGTTGAGGGAGGGCCTGGGGCCGGGCGTCGTGCTCCGACTTTGGGGGCGGCTGGGGCGCCCCGGGCTGCGGCTTCCCCCTGCGGGGGAACGGAGGTTTCTCTCGCCCCGAGGCGTGGACGCGGCTGCGAAGGGCACCGTCGGCGCCGGGGCGGTCGGGGGCCTCGGGGCGCGGGACTCAGGGTTGCCCAGGGGGAGGCCCCGGGGCACAGGACCCCGGACTCGGAAGGCTGAGGAGGCAGGCGAGGGTTGGAGCCCGGGCCTCGGGGCCCGCCCGGCCCCACCGGCCCGCGCCAGGGAGGGGAGCCCCGGGCGCTGAGGAGCGGGAGGCGTCGGCGTCGCGCGCGGCGGACTCGCGGGGGGCTTTCCGGCGGGGCGCGGGCGCGACCCCGCGGGGTCCCGGGCCAGGCGCGGGGGGCGGCCCCGCAGACGGGCTGCGCCCGAAGCGAGTTCGCCGGGCGTTTTCCGGCCGATTCTCACGAGCGCTCTGCCCAAACCGGGATCGGTTTGGGCAGAACGCTCGTGAGAATCGGCCGGCGTTGGGCAGCCCCGGGGACCGGCCTGGTCCCCGGGGCCGAGGGCCCTTTCTCGCTCGGGGCGCGGCGCGGCCCCCCGGAAAACGCGCCGAGAGGACGCGGCCCCGCCGGCGGCCCCGGCGCCGGGGAGCCCTCCCGGAGCAGAGTTGAGGGAGGGCCTGGGGCCGGGCGTCGTGCTCCGACTTTGGGGGCGGCTGGGGCGCCCCGGGCTGCGGCTTCCCACTGCGGGGGAACGGAGGTTTCTCTCGCCCCGAGGCGTGGACGCGGCTGCGAAGGGCACCGTCGGCGCTGAGGCGGTCGGGGGCCTCGGGGCGCGGGACTCAGGGTTGCCCAGGGGGAGGCCCCGGGGCACAGGACCCTGGGCTCGGAAGGCTGAGGAGGCAGGCGAGGGTTGGAGCCCGGGCCTCGGGGCCCGCCCGGCCCCACCGGCCCGCGCCAGGGAGGGGAGCCCCGGGCGCTGAGGAGCGGGAGGCGTTGGCGTCGCGCGCGGCGGACTCGCGGGGGGCTTTCCGGCGGGGCGCGGGCGCGACCCCGCGGGGTCCCGGGCCAGGCGCGGGGGGCGGCCCCGCAGACGGGCTGCGCCCGAAGCGAGTTCGCCGGGCGTTTTCCGGCCGATTCTCACGAGCGTTCTGCCCAAACCGGGATCGGTTTGGGCAGAACGCTCGTGAGAATCGGCCGGCGTTGGGCAGCCCCGGGGACCGGCCTGGTCCCCGGGGCCGCGGGCCCTTTCTCGCTCGGGGCCCGGCACGGCCCCCCGGAAAACGCGCCGAGAGGCCGCGGACCCGCCGGCGGCCCCGGCGCCGGGGAGCCCTCCCGGAGCAGAGTTGAGGGAGGGCCTGGGGCCGGGCGTCGTGCTCCGACGTTGGGGGCGGCTGGGGCGCCCCGGGCTGCGGCTTCCCCCTGCGGGGGAACGGAGGTTTCTCTCGCCCCGAGGCGTGGACGCGGCTGCGAAGGGCACCGTCGGCGCCGGGGCGGTCGGGGGCCTCGGGGCGCGGGACTCAGGGTTGCCCAGGGGGAGGCCCCGGGGCACAGGACCCCGGACTCGGAAGGCTGAGGAGGCAGGCGAGGGTTGGAGCCCGGGCCTCGGGGCCCGCCCGGCCCCACCGGCCCGCGCCAGGGAGGGGAGCCCCGGGCGCTGAGGAGCGGGAGGCGTCGGCGTCGCGCGCGGCGGACTCGCGGGGGGCTTTCTGGCGGGGCGCGGGCGCGACCCCGCGGGGTCCCGGGCCAGGCGCGGGGGGCGGCCCCGCAGACGGGCTGCGCCCGAAGCGAGTTCGCCGGGCGTTTTCCGGCCGATTCTCACGAGCGTTCTGCCCAAACCGGGATCGGTTTGGGCAGAACGCTCGTGAGAATCGGCCGGCATTGGGCAGCCCCGGGGACCGGCCTGGTCCCCGGGGCCGCGGGCCCTTTCTCGCTCGGGGCCCGGCGCGGCCCCCCGGAAAACGCGCCGAGAGGCCGCGGACCCGCCGGCGGCCCCGGCGCCGGGGAGCCCTCCCGGAGCAGAGTTGAGGGAGGGCCTGGGGCCGGGCGTCGTGCTCCGACTTTGGGGGCGGCTGGGGCGCCCCGGGCTGCGGCTTCCCCCTGCGGGGGAACGGAGGTTTCTCTCGCCCCGAGGCGTGGACGCGGCTGCGAAGGGCACCGTCGGCGCCGGGGCGGTCGGGGGCCTCGGGGCGCGGGACTCAGGGTTGCCCAGGGGGAGGCCCCGGGGCACAGGACCCCGGACTCGGAAGGCTGAGGAGGCAGGCGAGGGTTGGAGCCCGGGCCTCGGGGCCCGCCCGGCCCCACCGGCCCGCGCCAGGGAGGGGAGCCCCGGGCGCTGAGGAGCGGGAGGCGTCGGCGTCGCGCGCGGCGGACTCGCGGGGGGCTTTCCGGCGGGGCGCGGGCGCGACACCGCGGGGTCCCGGGCCAGGCGCGGGGGGCGGCCCCGCAGACGGGCTGCGCCCGAAGCGAGTTCGCCGGGCGTTTTCCGGCCGATTCTCACGAGCGTTCTGCCCAAACCGGGATCGGTTTGGGCAGAACGCTCGTGAGAATCGGCCGGCGTTGGGCAGCCCCGGGGACCGGCCTGGTCCCCGGGGCCGCGGGCCCTTTCTCGCTCGGGGCCCGGCGCGGCCCCCCGGAAAACGCGCCGAGAGGCCGCGGACCCGCCGGCGGCCCTGGCGCCGGGGAGCCCTCCCGGAGCAGAGTTGAGGGAAGGCCTGGGGCCGGGCGTCGTGCTCCGACTTTGGGGGCGGCTGGGGCGCCCCGGGCTGCGGCTTCCCCCTGCGGGGGAACGGAGGTTTCTCTCGCCCCGAGGCGTGGACGCGGCTGCGAAGGGCACCGTCGGCGCCGGGGCGGTCGGGGGCCTCGGGGCGCGGGACTCAGGGTTGCCCAGGGGGAGGCCCCGGGGCACAGGACCCCGGACTCGGAAGGCTGAGGAGGCAGGCGAGGGTTGGAGCCCGGGCCTCGGGGCCCGCCCGGCCCCACCGGCCCGCGCCAGGGAGGGGAGCCCCGGGCGCTGAGGAGCGGGAGGCGTCGGCGTCGCGCGCGGCGGACTCGCGGGGGGCTTTCCGGCGGGGCGCGGGCGCGACCCCGCGGGGTCCCGGGCCAGGCGCGGGGGGCGGCCCCGCAGACGGGCTGCGCCCGAAGCGAGTTCGCCGGGCGTTTTCCGGCCGATTCTCACGAGCGTTCTGCCCAAACCGGGATCGGTTTGGGCAGAACGCTCGTGAGAATCGGCCGGCGTTGGGCAGCCCCGGCGACCGGCCTGGTCCCAGGGGCCGCGGGCCCTTTCTCGCTCGGGGCCCGGCGCGGCCCCCCGGAAAACGCGCCGAGAGGCCGCGGACCCGCCGGCGGCCCCGGCGCCGGGGAGCCCTCCCGGAGCAGAGTTGAGGGAGGGCCTGGGGCCGGGCGTCGTGCTCCGACTTTGGGGGCGGCTGGGGCGCCCTGGGCTGCGGCTTCCCCCTGCGGGGGAACGGAGGTTTCTCTCGCCCCGAGGCGTGGACGCGGCTGCGGAGGGCACCGTCGGCGCCGGGGCGGTCGGGGGCCTCGGGGCGCGGGACTCAGGGTTGCCCAGGGGGAGGCCCCGGGGCACAGGACCCCGGACTCGGAAGGCTGAGGAGGCAGGCGAGGGTTGGAGCCCGGGCCTCGGGGCCCGCCCGGCCCCACCGGCCCGCGCCAGGGAGGGGAGCCCCGGGCGCTGAGGAGCGGGAGGCATCGGCGTCGCGCGCGGCGGACTCGCGGGGGGCTTTCCGGCGGGGCGCGGGCGCGACCCCGCGGGGTCCCGGGCCAGGCGCGGGGGGCGGCCCCGCAGACGGGCTGCGCCCGAAGCGAGTTCGCCGGGCGTTTTCCGGCCGATTCTCACGAGCGTTCTGCCCAAACCGGGATCGGTTTGGGCAGAACGCTCGTGAGAATCGGCCGGCGTTGGGCAGCCCCGGGGACCGGCCTGGTCCCCGGGGCCGCGGGCCCTTTCTCGCTCGGGGCCCGGCGCGGCCCCCCGGAAAACGCGCCGAGAGGCCGCGGACCCGCCGGCGGCCCCGGCGCCGGGGAGCCCTCCCGGAGCAGAGTTGAGGGAGGGCCTGGGGCCGGGCGTCGTGCTCCGACTTTGGGGGCGGCTGGGGCGCCCCGGGCTGCGGCTTCCCCCTGCGGGGGAACGGAGGTTTCTCTCGCCCCGAGGCGTGGACGCGGCTGCGAAGGGCACCGTCGGCGCCGGGGCGGTCGGGGGCCTCGGGGCGCGGGACTCAGGGTTGCCCAGGGGGATGCCCCGGGGCACAGGACCCCGGACTCGGAAGGCTGAGGAGGCAGGCGTGGGTTGGAGCCCGGGCCTCGGGGCCCGCCCGGCCCCACCGGCCCGCGCCAGGGAGGGGAGCCCCGGGCGCTGAGGAGCGGGAGGCGTCGGCGTCGCGCGCGGCGGACTCGCGGGGGGCTTTCCGGCGGGGCGCGGGCGCGACCCCGCGGGGTCCCGGGCCAGGCGCGGGGGGCGGCCCCGCAGACGGGCTGCGCCCGAAGCGAGTTCGCCGGGCGTTTTCCGGCCGATTCTCACGAGCGTTCTGCCCAAACCGGGATCGGTTTGGGCAGAACGCTCGTGAGAATCGGCCGGCGTTGGGCAGCCCCGGGGACCGGCCTGGTCCCCGGGGCCGCGGGCCCTTTCTCGCTCGGGGCCCGGCGCGGCCCCCCGGAAAACGCGCCGAGAGGCCGCGGACCCGCCGGCGGCCCCGGCGCCGGGGAGCCCTCCCGGAGCAGAGTTGAGGGAGGGCCCGGGGCCGGGCGTCGTGCTCCGACTTTGGGGGCGGCTGGGGCGCCCCGGGCTGCGGCTTCCCCCTGCGGGGGAACGGAGGTTTCTCTCGCCCCGAGGCGTGGACGCGGCTGCGAAGGGCACCGTCGGCGCCGGGGCGGTCGGGGGCCTCGGGGCGCGGGACTCAGGGTTGCCCAGGGGGAGGCCCCGGGGCACAGGACCCCGGACTCGGAAGGCTGAGGAGGCAGGCGAGGGTTGGAGCCCGGGCCTCGGGGCCCGCCCGGCCCCACCGGCCCGCGCCAGGGAGGGGAGCCCCGGGCGCTGAGGAGCGGGAGGCGTCGGCGTCGCGCGCGGCGGACTCGCGGGGGGCTTTCCGGCGGGGCGCGGGCGCGACCCCGCGGGGTCCCGGGCCAGGCGCGGGGGGCGGCCCCGCAGACGGGCTGCGCCCGAAGCGAGTTCGCCGGGCGTTTTCCGGCCGATTCTCACGAGTGTTCTGCCCAAACTGGGATCGGTTTGGGCAGAACGCTCGTGAGAATCGGCCGGCGTTGGGCAGCCCCGGCGACCGGCCTGGTCCCCGGGGCCGCGGGCCCTTTCTCGCTCGGGGCCCGGCGCGGCCCCCCGGAAAACGCGCCGAGAGGCCGCGGACCCGCCGGCGGCCCCGGCGCCGGGGAGCCCTCCCGGAGCAGAGTTGAGGGAGGGCCTGGGGCCGGGCGTCGTGCTCCGACTTTGGGGGCGGCTGGGGCGCCCTGGGCTGCGGCTTCCCCCTGCGGGGGAACGGAGGTTTCTCTCGCCCCGAGGCGTGGACGCGGCTGCGGAGGGCACCGTCGGCGCCGGGGCGGTCGGGGGCCTCGGGGCGCGGGACTCAGGGTTGCCCAGGGGGAGGTCCCGGGGCACAGGACCCCGGACTCGGAAGGCTGAGGAGGCAGGCGAGGGTTGGAGCCCGGGCCTCGGGGCCCGCCCGGCCCCACCGGCCCGCGCCAGGGAGGGGAGCCCCGGGCGCTGAGGAGCGGGAGGCGTCGGCGTCGCGCGCGGCGGACTCGCGGGGGGCTTTCCGGCGGGGCGCGGGCGCGACCCCGCGGGGTCCCGGGCCAGGCGCGGGGGGCGGCCCCGCAGACGGGCTGCGCCCGAAGCGAGTTCGCCGGGCGTTTTCCGGCCGATTCTCACGAGCGTTCTGCCCAAACCGGGATCGGTTTGGGCAGAACGCTCGTGAGAATCGGCCGGCGTTGGGCAGCCCCGGGGACCGGCCTGGTCCCCGGGGCCGAGGGCCCTTTCTCGCTCGGGGCCCGGCGCGACCCCCCGGAAAACGCGCCGAGATGACGCGGACCCGCCGGCGGCCCCGGCGCCGGGGAGCCCTCCCGGAGCAGAGTTGAGGGAGGGCCTGGGGCCGGGCGTCGTGCTCCGACTTTGGGGGCGGCTGGGGCGCCCCGGGCTGCGGCTTCCCCCTGCGGGGGAACGGAGGTTTCTCTCGCCCCGAGGCGTGGACGCTCCTGCGAAGGGCACCGTCGGCGCCGGGGCGGTCGGGGGCCTCGGGGCGCGGGACTCAGGGTTGCCCAGGGGGAGACCCCGGGGCACAGGACCCTGGACTCGGAAGGCTGAGGAGGCAGGCGAGGGTTGGAGCCCGGGCCTCGGGGCCCGCCCGGCCCCACCGGCCCGCGCCAGGGAGGGGAGCCCCGGGCGCTGAGGAGCGGGAGGCGTCGTCGTCGCGCGCGGCGGCCTCACGGGGGGCTTTCCGGCGGGGCGCGGGCGCGACCCCGCGGGGTCCCGGGCCAGGCGCGGGGGGCGGCCCCGCAGACGGGCTGCGCCCGAAGCGAGTTCGCCGGGCGTTTTCCGGCCGATTCTCACGAGCGTTCTGCCCAAACCGGGATCGGTTTGGGCAGAACGCTCGTGAGAATCGGCCGGCGTTGGGCAGCCCCGGGGACCGGCCTGGTCCCCGGGGCCGCGGGCCCTTTCTCGCTCGGGGCCCGGCGCGGCCCCCCGGAAAACGCGCCGAGAGGCCGCGGACCCGCCGGCGGCCCCGGCGCCGGGGAGCCCTCCCGGAGCAGAGTTGAGGGAGGGCCTGGGGCCGGGCGTCGTGCTCCGACTTTGGGGGCGGCTGGGGCGCCCCGGGCTGCGGCTTCCCCCTGCGGGGGAACGGAGGTTTCTCTCGCCCCGAGGCGTGGACGCGGCTGCGAAGGGCACCGTCGGCGCCGGGGCGGTCGGGGGCCTCGGGGCGCGGGACTCAGGGTTGCCCAGGGGGAGGCCCCGGGGCACAGGACCCCGGACTCGGAAGGCTGAGGAGGCAGGCGAGGGTTGGAGCCCGGGCCTCGGGGCCCGCCCGGCCCCACCGGCCCGCGCCAGGGAGGGGAGCCCCGGGCGCTGAGGAGCGGGAGGCGTCGGCGTCGCGCGCGGCGGACTCGCGGGGGGCTTTCCGGCGGGGCGCGGGCGCGACCCCGCGGGGTCCCGGGCCAGGCGCGGGGGGCGGCCCCGCAGACGGGCTGCGCCCGAAGCGAGTTCGCCGGGCGTTTTCCGGCCGATTCTCACGAGCGTTCTGCCCAAACCGGGATCGGTTTGGGCAGAACGCTCGTGAGAATCGGCCGGCGTTGGGCAGCCCCGGGGACCGGCCTGGTCCCCGGGGCCGCGGGCCCTTTCTCGCTCGGGGCCCGGCGCGGCCCCCCGGAAAACGCGCCGAGAGGCCGCGGACCCGCCGGCGGCCCCGGCGCCGGGGAGCCCTCCCGGAGCAGAGTTGAGGGAGGGCCTGGGGCCGGGCGTCGTGCTCCGACTTTGGGGGCGGCTGGGGCGCCCCGGGCTGCGGCTTCCCCCTGCGGGGGAACGGAGGTTTCTCTCGCCCCGAGGCGTGGACGCGGCTGCGAAGGGCACCGTCGGCGCCGGGGCGGTCGGGGGCCTCGGGGCGCGGGACTCAGGGTTGCCCAGGGGGAGGCCCCGGGGCACAGGACCCCGGACTCGGAAGGCTGAAGAGGCAGGCGAGGGTTGGAGCCCGGGCCTCGGGGCCCGCCCGGCCCCACCGGCCCGCGCCAGGGAGGGGAGCCCCGGGCGCTGAGGAGCGGGAGGCGTCGGCGTCGTGCGCGGCGGACTCGCGGGGGGCTTTCCGGCGGGGCGCGGGCGCGACCCCGCGGGGTCCCGGGCCAGGCGCGGGGGGCGGCCCCGCAGACGGGCTGCGCCCGAAGCGAGTTCGCCGGGCGTTTTCCGGCCGATTCTCACGAGCGTTCTGCCCAAACCGGGATCGGTTTGGGCAGAACGCTCGTGAGAATCGGCCGGCGTTGGGCAGCCCCGGGGACCGGCCTGGTCCCCGGGGCCGCGGGCCCTTTCTCGCTCGGGGCCCGGCGCGGCCCCCCGGAAAACGCGCCGAGAGGCCGCGGACCCGCCGGCGGCCCCGGCGCCGGGGAGCCCTCCCGGAGCAGAGTTGAGGGAGGGCCTGGGGCCGGGCGTCGTGCTCCGACTTTGGGGGCGGCTGGGGCGCCCCGGGCTGCGGCTTCCCCCTGTGGGGGAACGGAGGTTTCTCTCGCCCCGAGGCGTGGACGCGGCTGCCAAGGGCACCGTCGGCACCGGGGCGGTCGGGGGCCTCGGGGCGCGGGACTCAGGGTTGCCCAGGGGGAGGCCCCGGGGCACAGGACCCCGGACTCGGAAGGCTGAGGAGGCAGGCGAGGGTTGGAGCCCGGGCCTCGGGGCCCGCCCGGCCCCACCGGCCCGCGCCAGGGAGGGGAGCCCCGGGCGCTGAGGAGCGGGAGGCGTCGGTGTCGCGCGGGGCGGACTCGCGGGGGGCTTTCCGGCGGGGCGCGGGCGCGACCCCGCGGGGTCCCGGGCCAGGCGCGGGGGGCGGCCCCGCAGACGGGCTGCGCCCGAAGCGAGTTCGCCGGGCGTTTTCCGGCCGATTCTCACGAGCGTTCTGCCCAAACCGGGATCGGTTTGGGCAGAACGCTCGTGAGAATCGGCCGGCGTTGGGCAGCCCCAGGGACCGGCCTGGTCCCCGGGGCCGCGGGCCCTTTCTCGCTCGGGGCCCGCCGCGGCCCCCCGGAAAACGCGCCGAGAGGCCGCGGACCCGCCGGCGGCCCCGGCGCCGGGGAGCCCTCCCGGAGCAGAGTTGAGGGAGGGCCTGGGGCCGGGCGTCGTGCTCCGACTTTGGGGGCGCCTGGGGCGCCCCGGGCTGCGGCTTCCCCCTGCGGGGGAACGGAGGTTTCTCTCGCCCCGAGGCGTGGACGCGGCTGCGAAGGGCACCGTCGGCGCCGGGGCGGTCGGGGGCCTCGGGGCGCGGGACTCAGGGTTGCCCAGGGGGAGGCCCCGGGGCACAGGACCCCGGACTCGGAAGGCTGAGGAGGCAGGCGAGGGTTGGAGCCCGGGCCTCGGGGCCCGCCCGGCCCCACCGGCCCGCGCCAGGGAGGGGAGCCCCGGGCGCTGAGGAGCGGGAGGCGTCGGCGTCGCGCGCGGCGGACTCGCGGGGGGCTTTCCGGCGGGGCGCGGGCGCGACCCCGCGGGGTCCCGGGCCAGGCGCGGGGGGCGGCCCCGCAGACGGGCTGCGCCCGAAGCGAGTTCGCCGGGCGTTTTCCGGCCGATTCTCACGAGCGTTCTGCCCAAACCGGGATCGGTTTGGGCAGAACGCTCGTGAGAATCGGCCGGCGTTGGGCAGCCCCGGGGACCGGCCTGGTCCCCGGGGCCGCGGGCCCTTTCTCGCTCGGGGCCCGGCGCGGCCCCCCGGAAAACGCGCCGAGAGGCCGCGGACCCGCCGGCAGCCCCGGCGCCGGGGAGCCCTCCCGGAGCAGAGTTGAGGGAGGGCCTGGGGCCGGGCGTCGTGCTCCGACTTTGGGGGCGGCTGGGGCGCCCCGGGCTGCGGCTTCCCCCTGCGGGGGAACGGAGGTTTCTCTCGCCCCGAGGCGTGGACGCGGCTGCGAAGGGCACCGTCGGCGCCGGGGCGGTCGGGGGCCTCGGGGCGCGGGACTCAGGGTTGCCCAGGGGGAGGCCCCGGGGCACAGGACCCCGGACTCGGAAGGCTGAGGAGGCAGGCGAGGGTTGGAGCCCGGGCCTCGGGGCCCGCCCGGCCCCACCGGCCCGCGCCAGGGAGGGGAGCCCCGGGCGCTGAGGAGCGGGAGGCGTCGGCGTCGCGCGCGGCGGACTCGCGGGGGGCTTTCCGGCGGGGCGTGGGCGCGACCCCGCGGGGTCCCGGGCCAGGCGCGGGGGGCGGCCCCGCAGACGGGCTGCGCCCGAAGCGAGTTCGCCGGGCGTTTTCCGGCCGATTCTCACGAGCGTTCTGCCCAAACCGGGATCGGTTTGGGCAGAACGCTCGTGAGAATCGGCCGGCGTTGGGCAGCCCCGGGGACCGGCCTGGTCCCCGGGGCCGCGGGCCCTTTCTCGCTCGGGGCCCGGCACGGCCCCCCGAAAACGCGCCGAGAGGCCGCGGACCCGCCGGCGGCCCCGGCGCCGGGGAGCCCTCCCGGAGCAGAGTTGAGGGAGGGCCTGGGGCCGGGCGTCGTGCTCCGACTTTGGGGGCGGCTGGGGCGCCCCGGGCTGCGGCTTCCCCCTGCGAGGGAACGGAGGTTTCTCTCGCCCCGAGGCGTGGACGCGGCTGCGAAGGGCACCGTCGGCGCCGGGGCGGTCGGGGGCCTCGGGGCGCGGGACTCAGGGTTGCCCAGCGGGAGGCCCCGGGGCACAGGACCCCGGACTCGGAAGGCTGAGGAGGCAGGCGAGGGTTGGAGCCTGGGCCTCGGGGCCCGCCCGGCCCCACCGGCCCGCGCCAGGGAGGGGAGCCCCGGGCGCTGAGGAGCGGGAGGCGTCGGCGTCGCGCGCGGCGGACTCGCGGGGGGCTTTCCGGCGGGGCGCGGGCGCGACCCCGCGGGGTCCCGGGCCAGGCGCGGGGGGCGGCCCCGCAGACGGGCTGCGCCCGAAGCGAGTTCGCCGGGCGTTTTCCGGCCGATTCTCACGAGCGTTCTGCCCAAACCGGGATCGGTTTGGGCAGAACGCTCGTGAGAATCGGCCGGCGTTGGGCAGCCCCGGGGACCGGCCTGGTCCCCGGGGCCGCGGGCCCTTTCTCGCTCGGGGCCCGGCGCGGCCCCCCGGAAAACGCGCCGAGAGGCCGCGGACCCGCCGGCGGCCCCGGCGCCGGGGAGCCCTCCCAGAGCAGAGTTGAGGGAGGGCCTGGGGCCGGGCGTCGTGCTCCGACTTTGGGGGCGGCTGGGGCGCCCCGGGCTGCGGCTTCCCCCTGCGGGGGAACGGAGGTTTCTCTCGCCCCGAGGCGTGGACGCGGCTGCGAAGGGCACCGTCGGCGCCGGGGCGGTCGGGGGCCTCGGGGCGCGGGACTCAGGGTTGCCCAGGGGGAGGCCCCGGGGCACAGGACCCCGGACTCGGAAGGCTGAGGAGGCAGGCGAGGGTTGGAGCCCGGGCCTCGGGGCCCGCCCGGCCCCACCGGCCCGCGCCAGGGAGGGGAGCCCCGGGCGCTGAGGAGCGGGAGGCGTCGGCGTCGCGCGCGGCGGACTCGCGGGGGGCTTTCCGGCGGGGCGCGGGCGCGACCCCGCGGGGTCCCGGGCCAGGCGCGGGGGGCGGCCCCGCAGACGGGCTGCGCCCGAAGCGAGTTCGCCGGGCGTTTTCCGGCCGATTCTCACGAGCGTTCTGCCCAAACCGGGATCAGTTTGGGCAGAACGCTCGTGAGAATCGGCCGGCGTTGGGCAGCCCCGGGGACCGGCCTGGTCCCCGGGGCCGCGGACCCTTTCTCGCTCGGGGCCCGGCGCGGCCCCCCGGAAAACGCGCCGAGAGGCCGCGGACCCGCCGGCGGCCCCGGCGCCGGGGAGCCCTCCCGGAGCAGAGTTGAGGGAGGGCCTGGGGCCGGGCGTCGTGCTCCGACTTTGGGGGCGGCTGGGGCGCCCCGGGCTGCGGCTTCCCCCTGCGGGGGAACGGAGGTTTCTCTCGCCCCGAGGCGTGGACGCGGCTGCGAAGGGCACCGTCGGCGCCGGGGCGGTCGGGGGCCTCGGGGCGCGGGACTCAGGGTTGCCCAGGGGGAGGCCCCGGGGCACAGGACCCCGGACTCGGAAGGCTGAGGAGGCAGGCGAGGGTTGGAGCCCGGGCCTCGGGGCCCGCCCGGCCCCACCGGCCCGCGCCAGGGAGGGGAGCCCCGGGCGCTGAGGAGCGGGAGGCGTCGGCGTCGCGCGCGGCGGACTCGCGGGGGGCTTTCCGGCGGGGCGCGGGCGCGACCCCGCGGGGTCCCGGGCCAGGCGCGGGGGGCGGCCCCGCAGACGGGCTGCGCCCGAAGCGAGTTCGCCGGGCGTTTTCCGGCCGATTCTCACGAGCGTTCTGCCCAAACCGGGATCGGTTTGGGCAGAACGCTCGTGAGAATCGGCCGGCGTTGGGCAGCCCCGGGGACCGGCCTGGTCCCCGGGGCCGCGGGCCCTTTCTCGCTCGGGGCCCGGCGCGGCCCCCCGGAAAACGCGCCGAGAGGCCGCGGACCCGCCGGCGGCCCCGGCGCCGGGGAGCCCTCCCGGAGCAGAGTTGAGGGAGGGCCTGGGGCCGGGCGTCGTGCTCCGACTTTGGGGGCGGCTGGGGCGCCCCGGGCTGCGGCTTCCCCCTGCGGGGGAACGGAGGTTTCTCTCGCCCCGAGGCGTGGACGCGGCTGCGAAGGGCACCGTCGGCGCCGGGGCGGTCGGGGGCCTCGGGGCGCGGGACTCAGGGTTGCCCAGGGGGAGGCCCCGGGGCACAGGACCCCGGACTCGGAAGGCTGAGGAGGCAGGCGAGGGTTGGAGCCCGGGCCTCGGGGCCCGCCCGGCCCCACCGGCCCGCGCCAGGGAGGGGAGCCCCGGGCGCTGAGGAGCGGGAGGCGTCGGCGTCGCGCGCGGCGGACTCGCGGGGGGCTTTCCGGCGGGGCGCGGGCGCGACCCCGCGGGGTCCCGGGCCAGGCGCGGGGGGCGGCCCCGCAGACGGGCTGCGCCCGAAGCGAGTTCGCCGGGCGTTTTCCGGCCGATTCTCACGAGCGTTCTGCCCAAACCGGGATCGGTTTGGGCAGAACGCTCGTGAGAATCGGCCGGCGTTGGGCAGCCCCGGGGACCGGCCTGGTCCCCGGGGCCGCGGGCCCTTTCTCGCTCGGGGCCCGGCGCGGCCCCCCGGAAAACGCGCCGAGAGGCCGCGGACCCGCCGGCGGCCCCGGCGCCGGGGAGCCCTCCCGGAGCAGAGTTGAGGGAGGGCCTGGGGCCGGGCGTCGTGCTCCGACTTTGGGGGCGGCTGGGGCGCCCCGGGCTGCGGCTTCCCCCTGCGGGGGAACGGAGGTTTCTCTCGCCCCGAGGCGTGGACGCGGCTGCGAAGGGCACCGTCGGCGCCGGGGCGGTCGGGGGCCTCGGGGCGCGGGACTCAGGGTTGCCCAGGGGGAGGCCCCGGGGCACAGGACCCCGGACTCGGAAGGCTGAGGAGGCAGGCGAGGGTTGGAGCCCGGGCCTCGGGGCCCGCCCGGCCCCACCGGCCCGCGCCAGGGAGGGGAGCCCCGGGCGCTGAGGAGCGGGAGGCGTCGGCGTCGCGCGCGGCGGACTCGCGGGGGGCTTTCCGGCGGGCGCGGGCGCGACCCCGCGGGGTCCCGGGCCAGGCGCGGGGGGCGGCCCCGCAGACGGGCTGCGCCCGAAGCGAGTTCGCCGGGCGTTTTCCGGCCGATTCTCACGAGCGTTCTGCCCAAACCGGGATCGGTTTGGGCAGAACGCTCGTGAGAATCGGCCGGCGTTGGGCAGCCCCGGGGACCGGCCTGGTCCCCGGGGCCGCGGGCCCTTTCTCGCTCGGGGCCCGGCGCGGCCCCCCGGAAAACGCGCCGAGAGGCCGCGGACCCGCCGGCGGCCCCGGCGCCGGGGAGCCCTCCCGGAGCAGAGTTGAGGGAGGGCCTGGGGCCGGGCGTCGTGCTCCGACTTTGGGGGTGGCTGGGGCGCCCCGGGCTGCGGCTTCCCCCTGTGGGGGAACGGAGGTTTCTCTCGCCCCGAGGCGTGGACGCGGCTGCGAAGGGCACCGTCGGCACCGGGGCGGTCGGGGGCCTCGGGGCGCGGGACTCAGGGTTGCCCAGGGGGAGGCCCCGGGGCACAGGACCCCGGACTCGGAAGGCTGAGGAGGCAGGCGAGGGTTGGAGCCCGGGCCTCGGGGCCCGCCCGGCCCCACCGGCCCGCGCCAGGGAGGGGAGCCCCGGGCGCTGAGGAGCGGGAGGCGTCGGCGTCGCGCGCGGCGGACTCGCGGGGGGCTTTCCGGCGGGGCGCGGGCGCGACCCCGCGGGGTCCCGGGCCAGGCGCGGGGGGCGGCCCCGCAGACGGGCTGCGCCCGAAGCGAGTTCGCCGGGCGTTTTCCGGCCGATTCTCACGAGCGTTCTGCCCAAACCGGGATCGGTTTGGGCAGAACGCTCGTGAGAATCGGCCGGCGTTGGGCAGCCCCGGGGACCGGCCTGGTCCCCGGGGCCGCGGGCCCTTTCTCGCTCGGGGCCCGGCGCGGCCCCCCGGAAAACGCGCCGAGAGGCCGCGGACCCGCCGGCGGCCCCGGCGCCGGGGAGCCCTCCCGGAGCAGAGTTGAGGGAGGGCCTGGGGCCGGGCGTCGTGCTCCGACTTTGGGGGCGGCTGGGGCGCCCCGGGCTGCGGCTTCCCCCTGCGGGGGAACGGAGGTTTCTCTCGCCCCGAGGCGTGGACGCGGCTGCGAAGGGCACCGTCGGCGCCGGGGCGGTCGGGGGCCTCGGGGCGCGGGACTCAGGGTTGCCCAGGGGGAGGCCCCGGGGCACAGGACCCCGGACTCGGAAGGCTGAGGAGGCAGGCGAGGGTTGGAGCCCGGGCCTCGGGGCCCGCCCGGCCCCACCGGCCCGCGCCAGGGAGGGGAGCCCCGGGCGCTGAGGAGCGGGAGGCGTCGGCGTCGCGCGCGGCGGACTCGCGGGGGGCTTTCCGGCGGGGCGCGGGCGCGACCCCGCGGGGTCCCGGGCCAGGCGCGGGGGGCGGCCCCGCAGACGGGCTGCGCCCGAAGCGAGTTCGCCGGGCGTTTTCCGGCCGATTCTCACGAGCGTTCTGCCCAAACCGGGATCGGTTTGGGCAGAACGCTCGTGAGAATCGGCCGGCGTTGGGCAGCCCCGGGGACCGGCCTGGTCCCCGGGGCCGCGGGCCCTTTCTCGCTCGGGGCCCGGCGCGGCCCCCCGGAAAACGCGCCGAGAGGCCGCGGACCCGCCGGCGGCCCCGGCGCCGGGGAGCCCTCCCGGAGCAGAGTTGAGGGAGGGCCTGGGGCCGGGCGTCGTGCTCCGACTTTGGGGGCGGCTGGGGCGCCCCGGGCTGCGGCTTCCCCCTGCGGGGGAACGGAGGTTTCTCTCGCCCCGAGGCGTGGACGCGGCTGCGAAGGGCACCGTCGGCGCCGGGGCGGTCGGGGGCCTCGGGGCGCGGGACTCAGGGTTGCCCAGGGGGAGGCCCCGGGGCACAGGACCCCGGACTCGGAAGGCTGAGGAGGCAGGCGAGGGTTGGAGCCCGGGCCTCGGGGCCCGCCCGGCCCCACCGGCCCGCGCCAAAGAGGGGAGCCCCGGGCGCTGAGGAGCGGGAGGCGTCGGCGTCGCGCGCGGCGGACTCGCGGGGGGCTTTCCGGCGGGGCGCGGGCGCGACCCCGCGGGGTCCCGGGCCAGGCGCGGGGGGCGGCCCCGCAGACGGGCTGCGCCCGAAGCGAGTTCGCCGGGCGTTTTCCGGCCGATTCTCACGAGCGTTCTGCCCAAACCGGGATCGGTTTGGGCAGAACGCTCGTGAGAATCGGCCGGCGTTGGGCAGCCCCGGGGACCGGCCTGGTCCCCGGGGCCGCGGGCCCTTTCTCGCTCGGGACCCGGCGCGGCCCCCCGGAAAACGCGCCGAGAGGCCGCGGACCCGCCGGCGGCCCCGGCGCCGGGGAGCCCTCCCGGAGCAGAGTTGAGGGAGGGCCTGGGGCCGGGCGTCGTGCTCCGACTTTGGGGGCGGCTGGGGCGCCCCGGGCTGCGGCTTCCCCCTGCGGGGGAACGGAGGTTTCTCTCGCCCCGAGGCGTGGACGCGGCTGCGAAGGGCACCGTCGGCGCCGGGGCGGTCGGGGGCCTCGGGGCGCGGGACTCAGGGTTGCCCAGGGGGAGGCCCCGGGGCACAGGACCCCGGACTCGGAAGGCTGAGGAGGCAGGCGAGGGTTGGAGCCCGGGCCTCGGGGCCCGCCCGGCCCCACCGGCCCGCGCCAGGGAGGGGAGCCCCGGGCGCTGAGGAGCGGGAGGCGTCGGCGTCGCGCGCGGCGGACTCGCGGGGGGCTTTCCGGCGGGGCGCGGGCGCGACCCCGCGGGGTCCCGGGCCAGGCGCGGGGGGCGGCCCCGCAGACGGGCTGCGCCCGAAGCGAGTTCGCCGGGCGTTTTCCGGCCGATTCTCACGAGCGTTCTGCCCAAACCGGGATCGGTTTGGGCAGAACGCTCGTGAGAATCGGCCGGCGTTGGGCAGCCCCGGGGACCGGCCTGGTCCCCGGGGCCGCGGGCCCTTTCTCGCTCGGGGCCCGGCGCGGCCCCCCGGAAAACGCGCCGAGAGGCCGCGGACCCGCCGGCGGCCCCGGCGCCGGGGAGCCCTCCCGGAGCAGAGTTGAGGGAGGGCCTGGGGCCGGGCGTCGTGCTCCGACTTTGGGGGTGGCTGGGGCGCCCCGGGCTGCGGCTTCCCCCTGTGGGGGAACGGAGGTTTCTCTCGCCCCGAGGCGTGGACGCGGCTGCCAAGGGCACCGTCGGCACCGGGGCGGTCGGGGGCCTCGGGGCGCGGGACTCAGGGTTGCCCAAGGGGAGGCCCCGGGGCACAGGACCCCGGACTCGGAAGGCTGAGGAGGCAGGCGAGGGTTGGAGCCCGGGCCTCGGGGCCCGCCCGGCCCCACCGGCCCGCGCCAGGGAGGGGAGCCCCGGGCGCTGAGGAGCGGGAGGCGTCGGTGTCGCGCGGGGCGGACTCGCGGGGGGCTTTCCGGCGGGGCGCGGGCGCGACCCCGCGGGGTCCCGGGCCAGGCGCGGGGGGCGGCCCCGCAGACGGGCTGCGCCCGAAGCGAGTTCGCCGGGCGTTTTCCGGCCGATTCTCACGAGCGTTCTGCCCAAACCGGGATCGGTTTGGGCAGAACGCTCGTGAGAATCGGCCGGCGTTGGGCAGCCCCGGGGACCGGCCTGGTCCCCGGGGCCGCGGGCCCTTTCTCGCTCGGGGCCCGGCGCGGCCCCCCGGAAAACGCGCCGAGAGGCCGCGGACCCGCCGGCGGCCCCGGCGCCGGGGAGCCCTCCCGGAGCAGAGTTGAGGGAGGGCCTGGGGCCGGGCGTCGTGCTCCGACTTTGGGGGCGGCTGGGGCGCCCCGGGCTGCGGCTTCCCCCTGCAGGGGAACGGAGGTTTCTCTCGCCCCGAGGCGTGGACGCGGCTGCGAAGGGCACCGTCGGCGCCGGGGCGGTCGGGGGCCTCGGGGCGCGGGACTCAGGGTTGCCCAGGGGGAGGCCCCGGGGCACAGGACCCCGGACTCGGAAGGCTGAGGAGGCAGGCGAGGGTTGGAGCCCGGGCCTCGGGGCCCGCCCGGCCCCACCGGCCCGCGCCAGGGAGGGGAGCCCCGGGCGCTGAGGAGCGGGAGGCGTCGGCGTCGCGCGCGGCGGACTCGCGGGGGGCTTTCCGGCGGGGCGCGGGCGCGACCCCGCGGGGTCCCGGGCCAGGCGCGGGGGGCGGCCCCGCAGACGGGCTGCGCCCGAAGCGAGTTCGCCGGGCGTTTTCCGGCCGATTCTCACGAGCGTTCTGCCCAAACCGGGATCGGTTTGGGCAGAACGCTCGTGAGAATCGGCCGGCGTTGGGCAGCCCCGGGGACCGGCCTGGTCCCCGGGGCCGCGGGCCCTTTCTCGCTCGGGGCCCGGCGCGGCCCCCCGGAAAACGCGCCGAGAGGCCGCGGACCCGCCGGCGGCCCCGGCGCCGGGGAGCCCTCCCGGAGCAGAGTTGAGGGAGGGCCTGGGGCCGGGCGTCGTGCTCCGACTTTGGGGGCGGCTGGGGCGCCCCGGGCTGCGGCTTCCCCCTGCGGGGGAACGGAGGTTTCTCTCGCCCCGAGGCGTGGACGCGGCTGCGAAGGGCACCGTCGGCGCCGGGGCGGTCGGGGGCCTCGGGGCGCGGGACTCAGGGTTGCCCAGGGGGAGGCCCCGGGGCACAGGACCCCGGACTCGGAAGGCTGAGGAGGCAGGCGAGGGTTGGAGCCCGGGCCTCGGGGCCCGCCCGGCCCCACCGGCCCGCGCCAGGGAGGGGAGCCCCGGGCGCTGAGGAGCGGGAGGCGTCGGCGTCGCGCGCGGCGGACTCGCGGGGGGCTTTCCGGCGGGGCGCGGGCGCGACCCCGCGGGGTCCCGGGCCAGGCGCGGGGGGCGGCCCCGCAGACGGGCTGCGCCCGAAGCGAGTTCGCCGGGCGTTTTCCGGCCGATTCTCACGAGCGTTCTGCCCAAACCGGGATCGGTTTGGGCAGAACGCTCGTGAGAATCGGCCGGCGTTGGGCAGCCCCGGGGACCGGCCTGGTCCCCGGGGCCGCGGGCCCTTTCTCGCTCGGGGCCCGGCGTGGCCCCCCGGAAAACGCGCCGAGAGGCCGCGGACCCGCCGGCGGCCCCGGCGCCGGGGAGCCCTCCCGGAGCAGAGTTGAGGGAGGGCCTGGGGCCGGGCGTCGTGCTCCGACTTTGGGGGCGGCTGGGGCGCCCCGGGCTGCGGCTTCCCCCTGCGGGGGAACGGAGGTTTCTCTCGCCCCGAGGCGTGGACGCGGCTGCGAAGGGCACCGTCGGCGCCGGGGCGGTCGGGGGCCTCGGGGCGCGGGACTCAGGGTTGCCCAGGGGGAGGCCCCGGGGCACAGGACCCCGGACTCGGAAGGCTGAGGAGGCAGGCGAGGGTTGGAGCCCGGGCCTCGGGGCCCGCCCGGCCCCACCGGCCCGCGCCAGGGAGGGGAGCCCCGGGCGCTGAGGAGCGGGAGGCGTCGGCGTCGCGCGCGGCGGACTCGCGGGGGGCTTTCCGGCGGGGCGCGGGCGCGACCCCGCGGGGTCCCGGGCCAGGCGCGGGGGGCGGCCCCGCAGACGGGCTGCGCCCGAAGCGAGTTCGCCGGGCGTTTTCCGGCCGATTCTCACGAGCGTTCTGCCCAAACCGGGATCGGTTTGGGCAGAACGCTCGTGAGAATCGGCCGGCGTTGGGCAGCCCCGGGGACCGGCCTGGTCCCCGGGGCCGCGGGCCCTTTCTCGCTCGGGGCCCGGCGCGGCCCCCCGGAAAACGCGCCGAGAGGCCGCGGACCCGCCGGCGGCCCCGGCGCCGGGGAGCCCTCCCGGAGCAGAGTTGAGGGAGGGCCTGGGGCCGGGCGTCGTGCTCCGACTTTGGGGGCGGCTGGGGCGCCCCGGGCTGCGGCTTCCCCCTGCGGGGGAACGGAGGTTTCTCTCGCCCCGAGGCGTGGACGCGGCTGCGAAGGGCACCGTCGGCGCCGGGGCGGTCGGGGGCCTCGGGGCGCGGGACTCAGGGTTGCCCAGGGGGAGGCCCCGGGGCACAGGACCCCGGACTCGGAAGGCTGAGGAGGCAGGCGAGGGTTGGAGCCCGGGCCTCGGGGCCCGCCCGGCCCCACCGGCCCGCGCCAGGGAGGGGAGCCCCGGGCGCTGAGGAGCGGGAGGCGTCGGCGTCGCGCGCGGCGGACTCGCGGGGGGCTTTCCGGCGGGGCGCGGGCGCGACCCCGCGGGGTCCCGGGCCAGGCGCGGGGGGCGGCCCCGCAGACGGGCTGCGCCCGAAGCGAGTTCGCCGGGCGTTTTCCGGCCGATTCTCACGAGCGTTCTGCCCAAACCGGGATCGGTTTGGGCAGAACGCTCGTGAGAATCGGCCGGCGTTGGGCAGCCCCGGGGACCGGCCTGGTCCCCGGGGCCGCGGGCCCTTTCTCGCTCGGGGCCCGGCGCGGCCCCCCGGAAAACGCGCCGAGAGGCCGCGGACCCGCCGGCGGCCCCGGCGCCGGGGAGCCCTCCTGGAGCAGAGTTGAGGGAGGGCCTGGGGCCGGGCGTCGTGCTCCGACTTTGGGGGCGGCTGGGGCGCCCTGGGCTGCGGCTTCCCCCTGCGGGGGAACGGAGGTTTCTCTCGCCCCAAGGCGTGGACGCGGCTGCGAAGGGCACCGTCGGCGCCGGGGCGGTCGGGGGCCTCGGGGCGCGGGACTCAGGGTTGCCCAGGGGGAGGCCCCGGGGCACAGGACCCCGGACTCGGAAGGCTGAGGAGGCAGGCGAGGGTTGGAGCCCGGGCCTCGGGGCCCGCCCGGCCCCACCGGCCCGCGCCAGGGAGGGGAGCCCCGGGCGCTGAGGAGCGGGAGGCGTCGGCGTCGCGCGCGGCGGACTCGCGGGGGGCTTTCCGGCGGGGCGCGGGCGCGACCCCGCGGGGTCCCGGGCCAGGCGCGGGGGGCGGCCCCGCAGACGGGCTGCGCCCGAAGCGAGTTCGCCGGGCGTTTTCCGGCCGATTCTCACGAGCGTTCTGCCCAAACCGGGATCGGTTTGGGCAGAACGCTCGTGAGAATCGGCCGGCGTTGGGCAGCCCCGGCGACCGGCCTGGTCCCCGGGGCCGCGGGCCCTTTCTCGCTCGGGGCCCGGCGCGGCCCCCCGGAAAACGCGCCGAGAGGCCGCGGACCCGCCGGCGGCCCCGGCGCCGGGGAGCCCTCCCGGAGCAGAGTTGAGGGAGGGCCTGGGGCCGTGCGTCGTGCTCCGACTTTGGGGGCGGCTGGGGCGCCCCGGGCTGCGGCTTCCCCCTGCGGGGGAACGGAGGTTTCTCTCGCCCCGAGGCGTGGACGCGGCTGCGAAGGGCACCGTCGGCGCCGGGGCGGTCGGGGGCCTCGGGGCGCGGGACTCAGGGTTGCCCAGGGGGAGGCCCCGGGGCACAGGACCCCGGACTCGGAAGGCTGAGGAGGCAGGCGAGGGTTGGAGCCCGGGCCTCGGGGCCCGCCCGGCCCCACCGGCCCGCGCCAGGGAGGGGAGCCCCGGGCGCTGAGGAGCGGGAGGCGTCGGCGTCACGCGCGGCGGACTCGCGGGGGGCTTTCCGGCGGGGCGCGGGCGCGACCCCGCGGGGTCCCGGGCCAGGCGCGGGGGGCGGCCCCGCAGACGGGCTGCGCCCGAAGCGAGTTCGCCGGGCGTTTTCCGGCCGATTCTCACGAGCGTTCTGCCCAAACCGGGATCGGTTTGGGCAGAACGCTCGTGAGAATCGGCCGGCGTTGGGCAGCCCCGGGGACCGGCCTGGTCCCCGGGGCCGCGGGCCCTTTCTCGCTCGGGGCCCGGCGCGGCCCCCCGGAAAACGCGCCGAGAGGCCGCGGACCCGCCGGCGGCCCCGGCGCCGGGGAGCCCTCCCGGAGCAGAGTTGAGGGAGGGCCTGGGGCCGGGCGTCGTGCTCCGACTTTGGGGGCGGCTGGGGCGCCCCGGGCTGCGGCTTCCCCCTGCGAGGGAACGGAGGTTTCTCTCGCCCTGAGGCGTGGACGCGGCTGCGGAGGGCACCGTCGGCGCCGGGGCGGTCGGGGGCCTCGGGGCGCGGGACTCAGGGTTGCCCAGGGGGAGGCCCCGGGGCACAGGACCCCGGACTCGGAAGGCTGAGGAGGCAGGCGAGGGTTGGAGCCCGGGCCTCGGGGCCCGCCCGGCCCCACCGGCCCGCGCCAGGGAGGGGAGCCCCGGGCGCTGAGGAGCGGGAGGCGTCGGCGTCGCGCGCGGCGGACTCGCGGGGGGCTTTCCGGCGGGGCGCGGGCGCGACCCCGCGGGGTCCCGGGCCAGGCGCGGGGGGCGGCCCCGCAGACGGGCTGCGCCCGAAGCGAGTTCGCCGGGCGTTTTCCGGCCGATTCTCACGAGCGTTCTGCCCAAACCGGGATCGGTTTGGGCAGAACGCTCGTGAGAATCGGCCGGCGTTGGGCAGCCCCGGGGACCGGCCTGGTCCCCGGGGCCGCGGGCCCTTTCTCGCTCGGGGCCCGGCGCGGCCCCCCGGAAAACGCGCCGAGAGGCCGCGGACCCGCCGGCGGCCCCGGCGCCGGGGAGCCCTCCCAGAGCAGAGTTGAGGGAGGGCCTGGGGCCGGGCGTCGTGCTCCGACTTTGGGGGCGGCTGGGGCGCCCCGGGCTGCGGCTTCCCCCTGCGGGGGAACGGAGGTTTCTCTCGCCCCGAGGCGTGGACGCGGCTGCGAAGGGCACCGTCGGCGCCGGGGCGGTCGGGGGCCTCGGGGCGCGGGACTCAGGGTTGCCCAGGGGGAGGCCCCGGGGCACAGGACCCCGGACTCGGAAGGCTGAGGAGGCAGGCGAGGGTTGGAGCCCGGGCCTCGGGGCCCGCCCGGCCCCACCGGCCCGCGCCAGGGAGGGGAGCCCCGGGCGCTGAGGAGCGGGAGGCGTCGGCGTCGCGCGCGGCGGACTCGCGGGGGGCTTTCCGGCGGGGCGCGGGCGCGACCCCGCGGGGTCCCGGGCCAGGCGCGGGGGGCGGCCCCGCAGACGGGCTGCGCCCGAAGCGAGTTCGCCGGGCGTTTTCCGGCCGATTCTCACGAGCGTTCTGCCCAAACCGGGATCGGTTTGGGCAGAACGCTCGTGAGAATCGGCCGGCGTTGGGCAGCCCCGGCGACCGGCCTGGTCCCCGGGGCCGCGGGCCCTTTCTCGCTCGGGGCCCGGCGCGGCCCCCCGGAAAACGCGCCGAGAGGCCGCGGACCCGCCGGCGGCCCTGGCGCCGGGGAGCCCTCCCGGAGCAGAGTTGAGGGAGGGCCTGGGGCCGGGCGTCGTGCTCCGACTTTGGGGGCGGCTGGGGCGCCCCGGGCTGCGGCTTCCCCCTGCGGGGGAACGGAGGTTTCTCTCGCCCCGAGGCGTGGACGCGGCTGCGAAGGGCACCGTCGGCGCCGGGGCGGTCGGGGGCCTCGGGGCGCGGGACTCAGGGTTGCCCAGGGGGAGGCCCCGGGGCACAGGACCCCGGAATCGGAAGGCTGAGGAGGCAGGCGAGGGTTGGAGCCCGGGCCTCGGGGCCCGCCCGGCCCCACCGGCCCGCGCCAGGGAGGGGAGCCCCGGGCGCTGAGGAGCGGGAGGCGTCGGCGTCGCGCGCGGCGGACTCGCGGGGGGCTTTCCGGCGGGGCGCGGGCGCGACCCCGCGGGGTCCCGGGCCAGGCGCGGGGGGCGGCCCCGCAGACGGGCTGCGCCCGAAGCGAGTTCGCCGGGCGTTTTCCGGCCGATTCTCACGAGCGTTCTGCCCAAACCGGGATCGGTTTGGGCAGAACGCTCGTGAGAATCGGCCGGCGTTGGGCAGCCCCGGGGACCGGCCTGGTCCCCGGGGCTGCGGGCCCTTTCTCGCTCGGGGCCCGGCGCGGCCCCCCGGAAAACGCGCCGAGAGGCCGCGGACCCGCCGGCGGCCCCGGCGCCGGGGAGCCCTCCCGGAGCAGAGTTGAGGGAGGGCCTGGGGCCGGGCGTCGTGCTCCGACTTTGGGGGCGGCTGGGGCGCCCCGGGCTGCGGCTTCCCCCTGCGGGGGAACGGAGGTTTCTCTCGCCCCGAGGCGTGGACGCAGCTGCGAAGGGCACCGTCGGCGCCGGGGCGGTCGGGGGCCTCGGGGCGCGGGACTCAGGGTTGCCCAGGGGGAGGCCCCGGGGCACAGGACCCCGGACTCGGAAGGCTGAGGAGGCAGGCGAGGGTTGGAGCCCGGGCCTCGGGGCCCGCCCGGCCCCACCGGCCCGCGCCAGGGAGGGGAGCCCCGGGCGCTGAGGAGCGGGAGGCGTCGGCGTCGCGCGCGGCGGACTCGCGGGGGGCTTTCCGGCGGGGCGCGGGCGCGACCCCGCGGGGTCCCGGGCCAGGCGCGGGGGGCGGCCCCGCAGACGGGCTGCGCCCGAAGCGAGTTCGCCGGGCGTTTTCCGGCCGATTCTCACGAGCGTTCTGCCCAAACCGGGATCGGTTTGGGCAGAACGCTCGTGAGAATCGGCCGGCGTTGGGCAGCCCCGGGGACCGGCCTGGTCCCCGGGGCCGAGGGCCCTTTCTCGCTCGGGGCGCGGCGCGGCCCCCCGGAAAACGCGCCGAGAGGACGCGGCCCCGCCGGCGGCCCCGGCGCCGGGGAGCCCTCCCGGAGCAGAGTTGAGGGAGGGCCTGGGGCCGGGCGTCGTGCTCCGACTTTGGGGGCGGCTGGGGCGCCCCGGGCTGCGGCTTCCCACTGCGGGGGAACGGAGGTTTCTCTCGCCCCGAGGCGTGGACGCGGCTGCGAAGGGCACCGTCGGCGCCGAGGCGGTCGGGGGCCTCGGGGCGCGGGACTCAGGGTTGCCCAGGGGGAGGCCCCGGGGCACAGGACCCTGGGCTCGGAAGGCTGAGGAGGCAGGCGAGGGTTGGAGCCCGGGCCTCGGGGCCCGCCCGGCCCCACCGGCCCGCGCCAGGGAGGGGAGCCCCGGGCGCTGAGGAGCGGGAGGCGTCGGCGTCGCGCGCGGCGGACTCGCGGGGGGCTTTCCGGCGGGGCGCGGGCGCGACCCCGCGGGGTCCCGGGCCAGGCGCGGGGGGCGGCCCCGCAGACGGGCTGCGCCCGAAGCGAGTTCGCCGGGCGTTTTCCGGCCGATTCTCACGAGCGTTCTGCCCAAACCGGGATCGGTTTGGGCAGAACGCTCGTGAGAATCGGCCGGCGTTGGGCAGCCCCGGGGACCGGCCTGGTCCCCGGGGCCGCGGGCCCTTTCTCGCTCGGGGCCCGGCGCGGCCCCCCGGAAAACGCGCCGAGAGGCCGCGGACCCGCCGGCGGCCCTGGCGCCGGGGAGCCCTCCCGGAGCAGAGTTGAGGGAAGGCCTGGGGCCGGGCGTCGTGCTCCGACTTTGGGGGCGGCTGGGGCGCCCCGGGCTGCGGCTTCCCCCTGCGGGGGAACGGAGGTTTCTCTCGCCCCGAGGCGTGGACGCGGCTGCGAAGGGCACCGTCGGCGCCGGGGCGGTCGGGGGCCTCGGGGCGCGGGACTCAGGGTTGCCCAGGGGGAGGCCCCGGGGCACAGGACCCCGGACTCGGAAGGCTGAGGAGGCAGGCGAGGGTTGGAGCCCGGGCCTCGGGGCCCGCCCGGCCCCACCGGCCCGCGCCAGGGAGGGGAGCCCCGGGCGCTGAGGAGCGGGAGGCGTCGGCGTCGCGCGCGGCGGACTCGCGGGGGGCTTTCCGGCGGGGCGCGGGCGCGACCCCGCGGGGTCCCGGGCCAGGCGCGGGGGGCGGCCCCGCAGACGGGCTGCGCCCGAAGCGAGTTCGCCGGGCGTTTTCCGGCCGATTCTCACGAGCGTTCTGCCCAAACCGGGATCGGTTTGGGCAGAACGCTCGTGAGAATCGGCCGGCGTTGGGCAGCCCCGGCGACCGGCCTGGTCCCAGGGGCCGCGGGCCCTTTCTCGCTCGGGGCCCGGCGCGGCCCCCCGGAAAACGCGCCGAGAGGCCGCGGACCCGCCGGCGGCCCCGGCGCCGGGGAGCCCTCCCGGAGCAGAGTTGAGGGAGGGCCTGGAGCCGGGCGTCGTGCTCCGACTTTGGGGGCGGCTGGGGCGCCCTGGGCTGCGGCTTCCCCCTGCGGGGGAACGGAGGTTTCTCTCGCCCCGAGGCGTGGACGCGGCTGCGGAGGGCACCGTCGGCGCCGGGGCGGTCGGGGGCCTCGGGGCGCGGGACTCAGGGTTGCCCAGGGGGAGGCCCCGGGGCACAGGACCCCGGACTCGGAAGGCTGAGGAGGCAGGCGAGGGTTGGAGCCCGGGCCTCGGGGCCCGCCCGGCCCCACCGGCCCGCGCCAGGGAGGGGAGCCCCGGGCAATGAGGAGCGGGAGGCGTCGGCGTCGCGCGCGGCGGAATCGCGGGGGGCTTTCCGGCGGGGCGCGGGCGCGACCCCGCGGGGTCCCGGGCCAGGCGCGGGGGGCGGCCCCGCAGACGGGCTGCGCCCGAAGCGAGTTCGCCGGGCGTTTTCCGGCCGATTCTCACGAGCGTTCTGCCCAAACCGGGATCGGTTTGGGCAGAACGCTCGTGAGAATCGGCCGGCGTTGGGCAGCCCCGGGGACCGGCCTGGTCCCCGGGGCCGCGGGCCCTTTCTCGCTCGGGGCCCGGCGCGGCCCCCCGGAAAACGCGCCGAGAGGCCGCGGACCCGCCGGCGGCCCCGGCGCCGGGGAGCCCTCCCGGAGCAGAGTTGAGGGAGGGCCTGGGGCCGGGCGTCGTGCTCCGACTTTGGGGGCGGCTGGGGCGCCCCGGGCTGCGGCTTCCCCCTGCGGGGGAACGGAGGTTTCTCTCGCCCCGAGGCGTGGACGCGGCTGCGAAGGGCACCGTCGGCGCCGGGGCGGTCGGGGGCCTCGGGGCGCGGGACTCAGGGTTGCCCAGGGGGAGGCCCCGGGGCACAGGACCCCGGACTCGGAAGGCTGAGGAGGCAGGCGAGGGTTGGAGCCCGGGCCTCGGGGCCCGCCCGGCCCCACCGGCCCACGCCAGGGAGGGGAGCCCCGGGCGCTGAGGAGCGGGAGGCGTCGGCGTCGCGCGCGGCGGACTCGCGGGGGGCTTTCCGGCGGGGCGCGGGCGCGACCCCGCGGGGTCCCGGGCCAGGCGCGGGGGGCGGCCCCGCAGACGGGCTGCGCCCGAAGCGAGTTCGCCGGGCGTTTTCCGGCCGATTCTCACGAGCGTTCTGCCCAAACCGGGATCGGTTTGGGCAGAACGCTCGTGAGAATCGGCCGGCGTTGGGCAGCCCCGGGGACCGGCCTGGTCCCCGGGGCCGCGGGCCCTTTCTCGCTCGGGGCCCGGCGCGGCCCCCCGGAAAACGCGCCGAGAGGCCGCGGACCCGCCGGCGGCCCCGGCGCCGGGGAGCCCTCCCGGAGCAGAGTTGAGGGAGGGCCTGGGGCCGGGCGTTGTGCTCCGACTTTGGGGGCGGCTGGGGCGCCCCGGGCTGCGGCTTCCCCCTGTGGGGGAACGGAGGTTTCTATCGCCCCGAGGCGTGGACGCGGCTGCGAAGGGCACCGTCGGCACCGGGGCGGTCGGGGGCCTCGGGGCGCGGGACTCAGGGTTGCCCAGGGGGAGGCCCCGTGGCACAGGACCCCGGACTCGGAAGGCTGAGGAGGCAGGCGAGGGTTGGAGCCCGGGCCTCGGGGCCCGCCCGGCCCCACCGGCCCGCGCCAGGGAGGGGAGCCCCGGGCGCTGAGGAGCGGGAGGCGTCGGTGTCGCGCGGGGCGGACTCGCGGGGGGCTTTCCGGCGGGGCGCGGGCGCGACCCCGCGGGGTCCCGGGCCAGGCGCGGGGGGCGGCCCCGCAGACGGGCTGCGCCCGAAGCGAGTTCGCCGGGCGTTTTCCGGCCGATTCTCACGAGCGTTCTGCCCAAACCGGGATCGGTTTGGGCAGAACGCTCGTGAGAATCGGCCGGCGTTGGGCAGCCCCGGGGACCGGCCTGGTCCCCGGGGCCGCGGGCCCTTTCTCGCTCGGGGCCCGGCGCGGCCCCCCGGAAAACGCGCCGAGAGGCCGCGGACCCGCCGGCGGCCCCGGCGCCGGGGAGCCCTCCCGGAGCAGAGTTGAGGGAGGGCCTGGGGCCGGGCGTCGTGCTCCGACTTTGGGGGCGGCTGGGGCGCCCCGGGCTGCGGCTTCCCCCTGCGGGGGAACGGAGGTTTCTCTCGCCCCGAGGCGTGGACGCGGCTGCGAAGGGCACCGTCGGCGCCGGGGCGGTCGGGGGCCTCGGGGCGCGGGACTCAGGGTTGCCCAGGGGGAGGCCCCGGGGCACAGGACCCCGGACTCGGAAGGCTGAGGAGGCAGGCGAGGGTTGGAGCCCGGGCCTCGGGGCCCGCCCGGCCCCACCGGCCCGCGCCAGGGAGGGGAGCCCCGGGCGCTGAGGAGCGGGAGGCGTCGGCGTCGCGCGCGGCGGACTCGCGGGGGGCTTTCCGGCGGGGCGCGGGCGCGACCCCGCGGGGTCCCGGGCCAGGCGCGGGGGGCGGCCCCGCAGACGGGCTGCGCCCGAAGCGAGTTCGCCGGGCGTTTTCCGGCCGATTCTCACGAGCGTTCTGCCCAAACCGGGATCGGTTTGGGCAGAACGCTCGTGAGAATCGGCCGGCGTTGGGCAGCCCCGGGGACCGGCCTGGTCCCCGGGGCCGCGGGCCCTTTCTCGCTCGGGGCCCGGCGCGGCCCCCCGGAAAACGCGCCGAGAGGCCGCGGACCCGCCGGCGGCCCCGGCGCCGGGGAGCCCTCCCGGAGCAGAGTTGAGGGAGGGCCTGGGGCCGGGCGTCGTGCTCCGACTTTGGGGGCGGCTGGGGCGCCCCGGGCTGCGGCTTCCCCCTGCGGGGGAACGGAGGTTTCTCTCGCCCCGAGGCGTGGACGCGGCTGCGAAGGGCACCGTCGGCGCCGGGGCGGTCGGGGGCCTCGGGGCGCGGGACTCAGGGTTGCCCAGGGGGAGGCCCCGGGGCACAGGACCCCGGACTCGGAAGGCTGAGGAGGCAGGCGAGGGTTGGAGCCCGGGCCTCGGGGCCCGCCCGGCCCCACCGGCCCGCGCCAGGGAGGGGAGCCCCGGGCGCTGAGGAGCGGGAGGCGTCGGCGTCGCGCGCGGCGGACTCGCGGGGGGCTTTCCGGCGGGGCGCGGGCGCGACCCCGCGGGGTCCCGGGCCAGGCGCGGGGGGCGGCCCCGCAGACGGGCTGCGCCCGAAGCGAGTTCGCCGGGCGTTTTCCGGCCGATTCTCACGAGCGTTCTGCCCAAACCGGGATCGGTTTGGGCAGAACGCTCGTGAGAATCGGCCGGCGTTGGGCAGCCCCGGGGACCGGCCTGGTCCCCGGGGCCGCGGGCCCTTTCTCGCTCGGGGCCCGGCGCGGCCCCCCGGAAAACGCGCCGAGAGGCCGCGGACCCGCCGGCGGCCCTGGCGCCGGGGAGCCCTCCCAGAGCAGAGTTGAGGGAGGGCCTGGGGCCGGGCGTCGTGCTCCGACTTTGGGGGCGGCTGGGGCGCCCCGGGCTGCGGCTTCCCCCTGCGGGGGAACGGAGGTTTCTCTCGCCCCGAGGCGTGGACGCGGCTGCGAAGGGCACCGTCGGCGCCGGGGCGGTCGGGGGCCTCGGGGCGCGGGACTCAGGGTTGCCCAGGGGGAGGCCCCGGGGCACAGGTCCCCGGACTCGGAAGGCTGAGGAGGCAGGCGAGGGTTGGAGCCCGGGCCTCGGGGCCCGCCCGGCCCCACCGGCCCGCGCCAGGGAGGGGAGCCCCGGGCGCTGAGGAGCGGGAGGCGTCGGCGTCGCGCGCGGCGGACTCGCGGGGGGCTTTCCGGCGGGGCGCGGGCGCGACCCCGCGGGGTCCCGGGCCAGGCGCGGGGGGCGGCCCCGCAGACGGGCTGCGCCCGAAGCGAGTTCGCCGGGCGTTTTCCGGCCGATTCTCACGAGCGTTCTGCCCAAACCGGGATCGGTTTGGGCAGAACGCTCGTGAGAATCGGCCGGCGTTGGGCAGCCCCGGCGACCGGCCTGGTCCCAGGGGCCGCGGGCCCTTTCTCGCTCGGGGCCCGGCGCGGCCCCCCGGAAAACGCGCCGAGAGGCCGCGGACCCGCCGGCGGCCCTGGCGCCGGGGAGCCCTCCCGGAGCAGAGTTGAGGGAGGGCCTGGGGCCGGGCGTCGTGCTCCGACTTTGGGGGCGGCTGGGGCGCCCCGGGCTGCGGCTTCCCCCTGCGGGGGAACGGAGGTTTCTCTCGCCCCGAGGCGTGGACGCGGCTGCGAAGGGCACCGTCGGCGCCGGGGCGGTCGGGGGCCTCGGGGCGCGGGACTCAGGGTTGCCCAGGGGGAGGCCCCGGGGCACAGGACCCCGGACTCGGAAGGCTGAGGAGGCAGGCGAGGGTTGGAGCCCGGGCCTCGGGGCCCGCCCGGCCCCACCGGCCCGCGCCAGGGAGGGGAGCCCCGGGCGCTGAGGAGCGGGAGGCGTCGGCGTCGCGCGCGGCGGACTCGCGGGGGGCTTTCCGGCGGGGCGCGGGCGCGACCCCGCGGGGTCCCGGGCCAGGCGCGGGGGGCGGCCCCGCAGACGGGCTGCGCCCGAAGCGAGTTCGCCGGGCGTTTTCCGGCCGATTCTCACGAGCGTTCTGCCCAAACCGGGATCGGTTTGGGCAGAACGCTCGTGAGAATCGGCCGGCGTTGGGCAGCCCCGGGGACCGGCCTGGTCCCCGGGGCCGCGGGCCCTTTCTCGCTCGGGGCCCGGCGCGGCCCCCCGGAAAACGCGCCGAGAGGCCGCGGACCCGCCGGCGGCCCCGGCGCCGGGGAGCCCTCCCGGAGCAGAGTTGAGGGAGGGCCTGGGGCCGGGCGTCGTGCTCCGACTTTGGGGGCGGCTGGGGCGCCCCGGGCTGCGGCTTCCCCCTGCGGGGGAACGGAGGTTTCTCTCGCCCCGAGGCGTGGACGCGGCTGCGAAGGGCACCGTCGGCGCCGGGGCGGTCGGGGGCCTCGGGGCGCGGGACTCAGGGTTGCCCAGGGGGAGGCCCCGGGGCACAGGACCCCGGACTCGGAAGGCTGAGGAGGCAGGCGAGGGTTGGAGCCCGGGCCTCGGGGCCCGCCCGGCCCCACCGGCCCGCGCCAGGGAGGGGAGCCCCGGGCGCTGAGGAGCGGGAGGCGTCGGCGTCGCGCGCGGCGGACTCGCGGGGGGCTTTCCGGCGGGGCGCGGGCGCGACCCCGCGGGGTCCCGGGCCAGGCGCGGGGGGCGGCCCCGCAGACGGGCTGCGCCCGAAGCGAGTTCGCCGGGCGTTTTCCGGCCGATTCTCACGAGCGTTCTGCCCAAACCGGGATCGGTTTGGGCAGAACGCTCGTGAGAATCGGCCGGCGTTGGGCAGCCCCGGGGACCGGCCTGGTCCCCGGGGCCGCGGGCCCTTTCTCGCTCGGGGCCCGGCGCGGCCCCCCGGAAAACGCGCCGAGAGGCCGCGGACCCGCCGGCGGCCCTGGCGCCGGGGAGCCCTCCCGGAGCAGAGTTGAGGGAGGGCCTGGGGCCGGGCGTCGTGCTCCGACTTTGGGGGCGGCTGGGGCGCCCCGGGCTGCGGCTTCCCCCTGCGGGGGAACGGAGGTTTCTCTCGCCCCGAGGCGTGGACGCGGCTGCGAAGGGCACCGTCGGCGCCGGGGCGGTCGGGGGCCTCGGGGCGCGGGACTCAGGGTTGCCCAGGGGGAGGCCCCGGGGCACAGGACCCCGGACTCGGAAGGCTGAGGAGGCAGGCGAGGGTTGGAGCCCGGGCCTCGGGGCCCGCCCGGCCCCACCGGCCCGCGCCAGGGAGGGGAGCCCCGGGCCCTGAGGAGCGGGAGGCGTCGGCGTCGCGCGCGGCGGACTCGCGGGGGGCTTTCCGGCGGGGCGCGGGCGCGACCCCGCGGGGTCCCGGGCCAGGCGCGGGGGGCGGCCCCGCAGACGGGCTGCGCCCGAAGCGAGTTCGCCGGGCGTTTTCCGGCCGATTCTCACGAGCGTTCTGCCCAAACCGGGATCGGTTTGGGCAGAACGCTCGTGAGAATCGGCCGGCGTTGGGCAGCCCCGGCGACCGGTCTGGTCCCAGGGGCCGCGGGCCCTTTCTCGCTCGGGGCCCGGCGCGGCCCCCCGGAAAACGCGCCGAGAGGCCGCGGACCCGCCGGCGGCCCCGGCGCCGGGGAGCCCTCCCGGAGCAGAGTTGAGGGAGGGCCTGGGGCCGGGCGTCGTGCTCCGACTTTGGGGGCGGCTGGGGCGCCCTGGGCTGCGGCTTCCCCCTGCGGGGGAACGGAGGTTTCTCTCGCCCCGAGGCGTGGACGCGGCTGCGGAGGGCACCGTCGGCGCCGGGGCGGTCGGGGGCCTCGGGGCGCGGGACTCAGGGTTGCCCAGGGGGAGGCCCCGGGGCACAGGACCCCGGAATCGGAAGGCTGAGGAGGCAGGCGAGGGTTGGAGCCCGGGCCTCGGGGCCCGCCCGGCCCCACCGGCCCGCGCCAGGCAGGGGAGCCCCGGGCGCTGAGGAGCGGGAGGCGTCGGTGTCGCGCGGGGCGGACTCGCGGGGGGCTTTCCGGCGGGGCGCGGGCGCGACCCCGCGGGGTCCCGGGCCAGGCGCGGGGGGCGGCCCCGCAGACGGGCTGCGCCCGAAGCGAGTTCGCCGGGCGTTTTCCGGCCGATTCTCACGAGCGTTCTGCCCAAACCGGGATCGGTTTGGGCAGAACGCTCGTGAGAATCGGCCGGCGTTGGGCAGCCCCGGGGACCGGCCTGGTCCCCGGGGCCGCGGGCCCTTTCTCGCTCGGGGCCCGGCGCGGCCCCCCGGAAAACGCGCCGAGAGGCCGCGGACCCGCCGGCGGCCCCGGCGCCGGGGAGCCCTCCCGGAGCAGAGTTGAGGGAGGGCCTGGGGCCGGGCGTCGTGCTCCGACTTTGGGGGCGGCTGGGGCGCCCCGGGCTGCGGCTTCCCCCTGCGGGGGAACGGAGGTTTCTCTCGCCCCGAGGCGTGGACGCGGCTGCGAAGGGCACCGTCGGCGCCGGGGCGGTCGGGGGCCTCGGGGCGCGGGACTCAGGGTTGCCCAGGGGGAGGCCCCGGGGCACAGGACCCCGGACTCGGAAGGCTGAGGAGGCAGGCGAGGGTTGGAGCCCGGGCCTCGGGGCCCGCCCGGCCCCACCGGCCCGCGCCAGGGAGGGGAGCCCCGGGCGCTGAGGAGTGGGAGGCGTCGGCGTCGCGCGCGGCGGACTCGCGGGGGGCTTTCCGGCGGGGCGCGGGCGCGACCCCGCGGGGTCCTGGGCCAGGCGCGGGGGGCGGCCCCGCAGACGGGCTGCGCCTGAAGCGAGTTCGCCGGGCGTTTTCCGGCCGATTCTCACGAGCGTTCTGCCCAAACCGGGATCGGTTTGGGCAGAACGCTCGTGAGAATCGGCCGGCGTTGGGCAGCCCCGGGGACCGGCCTGGTCCCCGGGGCCGCGGGCCCTTTCTCGCTCGGGGCCCGGCGCGGCCCCCCGGAAAACGCGCCGAGAGGCCGCGGACCCGCCGGCGGCCCTGGCGCCGGGGAGCCCTCCCGGAGCAGAGTTGAGGGAGGGCCTGGGGCCGGGCGTCGTGCTCCGACTTTGGGGGCGGCTGGGGCGCCCCGGGCTGCGGCTTCCCCCTGCGGGGGAACGGAGGTTTCTCTCGCCCCGAGGCGTGGACGCGGCTGCGAAGTGCACCGTCGCCGCCGGGGCGGTCGGGGGCCTCGGGGCGCGGGACTCAGGGTTGCCCAGGTGGAGGCCCCGGGGCACAGGACCCCGGACTCGGAAGGCTGAGGAGGCAGGCGAGGGTTGGAGCCCGGGCCTCGGGGCCCGCCCGGCCCCACCGGCCCGCGCCAGGGAGGGGAGCCCCGGGCGCTGAGGAGCGGGAGGCGTCGGCGTCGCGCGCGGCGGACTCGCGGGGGGCTTTCCGGCGGGGCGCGGGCGCGACCCCGCGGGGTCCCGGGCCAGGCGCGGGGGGCGGCCCCGCAGACGGGCTGCGCCCGAAGCGAGTTCGCCGGGCGTTTTCCGGCCGATTCTCACGAGCGTTCTGCCCAAACCGGGATCGGTTTGGGCAGAACGCTCGTGAGAATCGGCCGGCGTTGGGCAGCCCCGGGGACCGGCCTGGTCCCCGAGGCCGCGGGCCCTTTCTCGCTCGGGGCCCGGCACGGCCCCCCGGAAAACGCGCCGAGAGGCCGCGGACCCGCCGGCGGCCCCGGCGCCGGGGAGCCCTCCCGGAGCAGAGTTGAGGGAGGGCCTGGGGCCGGGCGTCGTGCTCCGACTTTGGGGGCGGCTGGGGCGCCCCGGGCTGCGGCTTCCCCCTGCGGGGGAACGGAGGTTTCTCTCGCCCCGAGGCGTGGACGCTCCTGCGAAGGGCACCGTCGGCGCCGGGGCGGTCGGGGGCCTCGGGGCGCGGGACTCAGGGTTGCCCAGGGGGAGACCCCGGGGCACAGGACCCTGGACTCGGAAGGCTGAGGAGGCAGGCGAGGGTTGGAGCCCGGGCCTCGGGGCCCGCCCGGCCCCACCGGCCCGCGCCAGGGAGGGGAGCCCCGGGCGCTGAGGAGCGGGAGGCGTCGTCGTCGCGCGCGGCGGCCTCACGGGGGGCTTTCCGGCGGGGCGCGGGCGCGACCCCGCGGGGTCCCGGGCCAGGCGCGGGGGGCGGCCCCGCAGACGGGCTGCGCCCGAAGCGAGTTCGCCGGGCGTTTTCCGGCCGATTCTCACGAGCGTTCTGCCCAAACCGGGATCGGTTTGGGCAGAACGCTCGTGAGAATCGGCCGGCGTTGGGCAGCCCCGGGGACCGGCCTGGTCCCCGGGGCCGCGGGCCCTTTCTCGCTCGGGGCCCGGCGCGGCCCCCCGGAAAACGCGCCGAGAGGCCGCGGACCCGCCGGCGGCCCCGGCGCCGGGGAGCCCTCCCGGAGCAGAGTTGAGGGAGGGCCTGGGGCCGGGCGTCGTGCTCCGACTTTGGGGGCGGCTGGGGCGCCCCGGGCTGCGGCTTCCCCCTGCGGGGGAACGGAGGTTTCTCTCGCCCCGAGGCGTGGACGCGGCTGCGAAGGGCACCGTCGGCGCCGGGGCGGTCGGGGGCCTCGGGGCGCGGGACTCAGGGTTGCCCAGGGGGAGGCCCCGGGGCACAGGACCCCGGACTCGGAAGGCTGAGGAGGCAGGCGAGGGTTGGAGCCCGGGCCTCGGGGCCCGCCCGGCCCCACCGGCCCGCGCCAGGGAGGGGAGCCCCGGGCGCTGAGGAGCGGGAGGCGTCGGCGTCGCGCGGGGCGGACTCGCGGGGGGCTTTCCGACGGGGCGCGGGCGCGACCCCGCGGGGTCCCGGGCCAGGCGCGGGGGGCGGCCCCGCAGACGGGCTGCGCCCGAAGCGAATTCGCCGGGCGTTTTCCGGCCGATTCTCACGAGCGTTCTGCCCAAACCGGGATCGGTTTGGGCAGAACGCTCGTGAGAATCGGCCGGCGTTGGGCAGCCCCGGGGACCGGCCTGGTCCCCGGGGCCGAGGGCCCTTTCTCGCTCGGGGCCCGGCGCGGCCCCCCGGAAAACGCGCCGAGATGACGCGGACCCGCCGGCGGCCCCGGCGCCGGGGAGCCCTCCCGGAGCAGAGTTGAGGGAGGGCCTGGGGCCGGGCGTCGTGCTCCGACTTTGGGGGCGGCTGGGGCGCCCCGGGCTGCGGCTTCCCCCTGCGGGGGAACGGAGGTTTCTCTCGCCCCGAGGCGTGGACGCGCCTGCGAAGGGTACCGTCGGCGCCGGGGCGGTCGGGGGCCTTGGGGCGCGGGACTCAGGGTTGCCCAGGGGGAGACCCCGGGGCACAGGACCCTGGACCCGGAAGGCTGAGGAGGCAGGCGAGGGTTGGAGCCCGGGCCTCGGGGCCCGCCCGGCCCCACCGGCCCGCGCCAGGGAGGGGAGCCCCGGGCGCTGAGGAGCGGGAGGCGTCGTCGTCGCGCGCGGCGGCCTCACGGGGGGCTTTCCGGCGGGGCGCGGGCGCGACCCCGCGGGGTCCCGGGCCAGGCGCGGGGGGCGGCCCCGCAGACGGGCTGCGCCCGAAGCGAGTTCGCCGGGCGTTTTCCGGCCGATTCTCACGAGCGTTCTGCCCAAACCGGGATCGGTTTGGGCAGAACGCTCGTGAGAATCGGCCGGCGTTGGGCAGCCCCGGGGACCGGCCTGGTCCCCGGGGCCGCGGGCCCTTTCTCGCTCGGGGCCCGGCGCGGCCCCCCGGAAAACGCGCCGAGAGGCCGCGGACCCGCCGGCGGCCCCGGCGCCGGGGAGCCCTCCCGGAGCAGAGTTGAGGGAGGGCCTGGGGCCGGGCGTCGTGCTCCGACTTTGGGGGCGCCTGGGGCGCCCCGGGCTGCGGCTTCCCCCTGCGGGGGAACGGAGGTTTCTCTCGCCCCGAGGCGTGGACGCGGCTGCGAAGGGCACCGTCGGCGCCGGGGCGGTCGGGGGCCTCGGGGCGCGGGACTCAGGGTTGCCCAGGGGGAGGCCCCGGGGCACAGGACCCCGGACTCGGAAGGCTGAGGAGGCAGGCGAGGGTTGGAGCCGGGGCCTCGGGGCCCGCCCGGCCCCACCGGCCCGCGCCAGGGAGGGGAGCCCCGGGCGCTGAGTAGCGGGAGGCGTCGGCGTCGCGCGCGGCGGACTCGCGGGGGGCTTTCCGGCGGGGCGCGGGCGCGACCCCGCGGGGTCCCGGGCCAGGCGCGGGGGGCGGCCCCGCAGACGGGCTGCGCCCGAAGCGAGTTCGCCGGGCGTTTTCCGGCCGATTCTCACGAGCGTTCTGCCCAAACCGGGATCGGTTTGGGCAGAACGCTCGTGAGAATCGGCCGGCGTTGGGCAGCCCCGGGGACCGGCCTGGTCCCCGGGGCCGCGGGCCCTTTCTCGCTCGGGGCCCGGCGCGGCCCCCCGGAAAACGCGCCGAGAGGCCGCGGACCCGCCGGCGGCCCCGGCGCCGGGGAGCCCTCCCGGAGCAGAGTTGAGGGAGGGCCTGGGGCCGGGCGTCGTGCTCCGACTTTGGGGGCGGCTGGGGCGCCCCGGGCTGCGGCTTCCCCCTGCGGGGGAACGGAGGTTTCTCTCGCCCCGAGGCGTGGACGCGGCTGCGAAGGGCACCGTCGGCGCCGGGGCGGTCGGGGGCCTCGGGGCGCGGGACTCAGGGTTGCCCAGGGGGAGGCCCCGGGGCACAGGACCCCGGACTCGGAAGGCTGAGGAGGCAGGCGAGGGTTGGAGCCCGGGCCTCGGGGCCCGCCCGGCCCCACCGGCCCGCGCCAGGGAGGGGAGCCCCGGGCGCTGAGGAGTGGGAGGCGTCGGCGTCGCGCGCGGCGGACTCGCGGGGGGCTTTCCGGCGGGGCGCGGGCGCGACCCCGCGGGGTCCTGGGCCAGGCGCGGGGGGCGGCCCCGCAGACGGGCTGCGCCTGAAGCGAGTTCGCCGGGCGTTTTCCGGCCGATTCTCACGAGCGTTCTGCCCAAACCGGGATCGGTTTGGGCAGAACGCTCGTGAGAATCGGCCGGCGTTGGGCAGCCCCGGGGACCGGCCTGGTCCCCGGGGCCGCGGGCCCTTTCTCGCTCGGGGCCCGGCGCGGCCCCCCGGAAAAGGCGCCGAGAGGCCGCGAACCCGCCGGCGGCCCTGGCGCCGGGGAGCCCTCCCGGAGCAGAGTTGAGGGAGGGCCTGGGGCCGGGCGTCGTGCTCCGACTTTGGGGGCGGCTGGGGCGCCCCGGGCTGCGGCTTCCCCCTGCGGGGGAACGGAGGTTTCTCTCGCCCCGAGGCGTGGACGCGGCTGCGAAGGGCACCGTCGGCGCCGGGGCGGTCGGGGGCCTCGGGGCGCGGGACTCAGGGTTGCCCAGGTGGAGGCCCCGGGGCACAGGACCCCGGACTCGGAAGGCTGAGGAGGCAGGCGAGGGTTGGAGCCCGGGCCTCGGGGCCCGCCCGGCCCCACCGGCCCGCGCCAGGGAGGGGAGCCCCGGGCGCTGAGGAGCGGGAGGCGTCGGCGTCGCGCGCGGCGGACTCGCGGGGGGCTTTCCGGCGGGGCGCGGGCGCGACCCCGCGGGGTCCCGGGCCAGGCGCGGGGGGCGGCCCCGCAGACGGGCTGCGCCCGAAGCGAGTTCGCCGGGCGTTTTCCGGCCGATTCTCACGAGCGTTCTGCCCAAACCGGGATCGGTTTGGGCAGAACGCTCGTGAGAATCGGCCGGCGTTGGGCAGCCCCGGGGACCGGCCTGGTCCCCGAGGCCGCGGGCCCTTTCTCGCTCGGGGCCCGGCACGGCCCCCCGGAAAACGCGCCGAGAGGCCGCGGACCCGCCGGCGGCCCCGGCGCCGGGGAGCCCTCCCGGAGCAGAGTTGAGGGAGGGCCTGGGGCCGGGCGTCGTGCTCCGACTTTGGGGGCGGCTGGGGCGCCCCGGGCTGCGGCTTCCCCCTGCGGGGGAACGGAGGTTTCTCTCGCCCCGAGGCGTGGACGCTCCTGCGAAGGGCACCGTCGGCGCCGGGGCGGTCGGGGGCCTCGGGGCGCGGGACTCAGGGTTGCCCAGGGGGAGGCCCCGGGGCACAGGACACCGGACTCGGAAGGCTGAGGAGGCAGGCGAGGGTTGGAGCCCGGGCCTCGGGGCCCGCCCGGCCCCACCGGCCCGCGCCAGGGAGGGGAGCCCCGGGCGCTGAGGAGCGGGAGGCGTCGGCGTCGCGCGCGGCGGACTCGCGGGGGGCTTTCCGGCGGGGCGCGGGCGCGACCCCGCGGGGTCCCGGGCCAGGCGCGGGGGGCGGCCCCGCAGACGGGCTGCGCCCGAAGCGAGTTCGCCGGGCGTTTTCCGGCCGATTCTCACGAGCGTTCTGCCCAAACCGGGATCGGTTTGGGCAGAACGCTCGTGAGAATCGGCCGGCGTTGGGCAGCCCCGGGGACCGGCCTGGTCCCCGGGGCCGCGGGCCCTTTCTCGCTCGGGGCCCGGCGCGGCCCCCCGGAAAACGCGCCGAGAGGCCGCGGACCCGCCGGCGGCCCCGGCGCCGGGGAGCCCTCCCGGAGCAGAGTTGAGGGAGGGCCTGGGGCCGGGCGTCGTGCTCCGACTTTGGGGGTGGCTGGGGCGCCCCGGGCTGCGGCTTCCCCCTGTGGGGGAACGGAGGTTTCTCTCGCCCCGAGGCGTGGACGCGGCTGCGAAGGGCACCGTCGGCACCGGGGCGGTCGGGGGCCTCGGGGCGCGGGACTCAGGGTTGCCCAGGGGGAGGCCCCGGGGCACAGGACCCCGGACTCGGAAGGCTGAGGAGGCAGGCGAGGGTTGGAGCCCGGGCCTCGGGGCCCGCCCGGCCCCACCGGCCCGCGCCAGGGAGGGGAGCCCCGGGCGCTGAGGAGCGGGAGGCGTCGGTGTCGCGCGGGGCGGACTCGCGGGGGGCTTTTCGGCGGGGCGCGGGCGCGACCCCGCGGGGTCCCGGGCCAGGCGCGGGGGGCGGCCCCGCAGACGGGCTGCGCCCGAAGCGAGTTCGCCGGGCGTTTTCCGGCCGATTCTCACGAGCGTTCTGCCCAAACCGGGATCGGTTTGGGCAGAACGCTCGTGAGAATCGGCCGGCGTTGGGCAGCCCCGGGGACCGGCCTGGTCCCCGGGGCCGCGGGCCCTTTCTCGCTCGGGGCCCGGCGCGGCCCCCCGGAAAACGCGCCGAGAGGCCGCGGACCCGCCGGCGGCCCCGGCGCCGGGGAGCCCTCCCGGAGCAGAGTTGAGGGAGGGCCTGGGGCCGGGCGTCGTGCTCCGACTTTGGGGGCGGCTGGGGCGCCCCGGGCTGCGGCTTCCCCCTGCGGGGGAACGGAGGTTTCTCTCGCCCCGAGGCGTGGACGCGGCTGCGAAGGGCACCGTCGGCGCCGGGGCGGTCGGGGGCCTCGGGGCGCGGGACTCAGGGTTGCCCAGGGGGAGGCCCCGGGGCACAGGACCCCGGACTCGGAAGGCTGAGGAGGCAGGCGAGGGTTGGAGCCCGGGCCTCGGGGCCCGCCCGGCCCCACCGGCCCGCGCCAGGGAGGGGAGCCCCGGGCGCTGAGGAGCGGGAGGCGTCGGCGTCGCGCGGGGCGGACTCGCGGGGGGCTTTCCGGCGGGGCGCGGGCGCGACCCCGTGGGGTCCCGGGCCAGGTGCGGGGGGCGGCCCCGCAGACGGGCTGCGCCCGAAGCGAATTCGCCGGGCGTTTTCCGGCCGATTCTCACGAGCGTTCTGCCCAAACCGGGATCGGTTTGGGCAGAACGCTCGTGAGAATCGGCCGGCGTTGGGCAGCCCCGGGGACCGGCCTGGTCCCCGGGGCCGAGGGCCCTTTCTCGCTCGGGGCCCGGCGCGGCCCCCCGGAAAACGCGCCGAGATGACGCGGACCCGCCGGCGGCCCCGGCGCCGGGGAGCCCTCCCGGAGCAGAGTTGAGGGAGGGCCTGGGGCCGGGCGTCGTGCTCCGACTTTGGGGGCGGCTGGGGCGCCCCGGGCTGCGGCTTCCCCCTGCGGGGGAACGGAGGTTTCTCTCGCCCCGAGGCGTGGACGCGCCTGCGAAGGGTACCGTCGGCGCCGGGGCGGTCGGGGGCCTTGGGGCGCGGGACTCAGGGTTGCCCAGGGGGAGGCCCCGGGGCACAGGACCCCGGACTCGGAAGGCTGAGGAGGCAGGCGAGGGTTGGAGCCCGGGCCTCGGGGCCCGCCCGGCCCCACCGGCCCGCGCAAGGGAGGGGAGCCCCGGGCGCTGAGGAGCGGGAGGCGTCGGTGTCGCGCGGGGCGGACTCGCGGGGGGCTTTCCGGCGGGGCGCGGGCGCGACCCCGCGGGGTCCCGGGCCAGGCGCGGGGGGCGGCCCCGCAGACGGGCTGCGCCCGAAGCGAGTTCGCCGGGCGTTTTCCGGCCGATTCTCACGAGCGTTCTGCCCAAACCGGGATCGGTTTGGGCAGAACGCTCGTGAGAATCGGCCGGCGTTGGGCAGCCCCGGGGACCGGCCTGGTCCCCGGGGCCGCGGGCCCTTTCTCGCTCGGGGCCCGGCGCGGCCCCCCGGAAAACGCGCCGAGAGGCCGCGGACCCGCCGGCGGCCCCGGCGCCGGGGAGCCCTCCCGGAGCAGAGTTGAGGGAGGGCCTGGGGCCGGGCGTCGTGCTCCGACTTTGGGGGCGGCTGGGGCGCCCCGGGCTGCGGCTTCCCCCTGCGGGGGAACGGAGGTTTCTCTCGCCCCGAGGCGTGGACGCGGCTGCGAAGGGCACCGTCGGCGCCGGGGCGGTCGGGGGCCTCGGGGCGCGGGACTCAGGGTTGCCCAGGGGGAGGCCCCGGGGCACAGGACCCCGGACTCGGAAGGCTGAGGAGGCAGGCGAGGGTTGGAGCCCGGGCCTCGGGGCCCGCCCGGCCCCACCGGCCCGCGCCAGGGAGGGGAGCCCCGGGCGCTGAGGAGCGGGAGGCGTCGGCGTCGCGCGCGGCGGACTCGCGGGGGGCTTTCCGGCGGGGCGCGGGCGCGACCCCGCGGGGTCCCGGGCCAGGCGCGGGGGGCGGCCCCGCAGACGGGCTGCGCCCGAAGCGAGTTCGCCGGGCGTTTTCCGGCCGATTCTCACGAGCGTTCTGCCCAAACCGGGATCGGTTTGGGCAGAACGCTCGTGAGAATCGGCCGGCGTTGGGCAGCCCCGGGGACCGGCCTGGTCCCCGGGGCCGCGGGCCCTTTCTCGCTCGGGGCCCGGCGCGGCCCCCCGGAAAACGCGCCGAGAGGCCGCGGACCCGCCGGCGGCCCCGGCGCCGGGGAGCCCTCCCGGAGCAGAGTTGAGGGAGGGCCTGGGGCCGGGCGTCGTGCTCCGACTTTGGGGGCGGCTGGGGCGCCCCGGGCTGCGGCTTCCCCCTGCGGGGGAACGGAGGTTTCTCTCGCCCCGAGGCGTGGACGCGGCTGCGAAGGGCACCGTCGGCACCGGGGCGGTCGGGGGCCTCGGGGCGCGGGACTCAGGGTTGCCCAGGGGGAGGCCCCGGGGCACAGGACCCCGGACTCGGAAGGCTGAGGAGGCAGGCGAGGGTTGGAGCCCGGGCCTCGGGGCCCGCCCGGCCCCACCGGCCCGCGCCAGGGAGGGGAGCCCCGGGCGCTGAGGAGCGGGAGGCGTCGGTGTCGCGCGGGGCGGACTCGCGGGGGGCTTTCCGGCGGGGCGCGGGCGCGACCCCGCGGGGTCCCGGGCCAGGCGCGGGGGGCGGCCCCGCAGACGGGCTGCGCCCGAAGCGAGTTCGCCGGGCGTTTTCCGGCCGATTCTCACGAGCGTTCTGCCCAAACCGGGATCGGTTTGGGCAGAACGCTCGTGAGAATCGGCCGGCGTTGGGCAGCCCCGGGGACCGGCCTGGTCCCCGGGGCCGCGGGCCCTTTCTCGCTCGGGGCCCGGCGCGGCCCCCCGGAAAACGCGCCGAGAGGCCGCGGACCCGCCGGCGGCCCCGGCGCCGGGGAGCCCTCCCGGAGCAGAGTTGAGGGAGGGCCTGGGGCCGGGCGTCGTGCTCCGACTTTGGGGGCGGCTGGGGCGCCCCGGGCTGCGGCTTCCCCCTGCGGGGGAACGGAGGTTTCTCTCGCCCCGAGGCGTGGACGCGGCTGCGAAGGGCACCGTCGGCGCCGGGGCGGTCGGGGGCCTCGGGGCGCGGGACTCAGGGTTGCCCAGGGGGAGGCCCCGGGGCACAGGACCCCGGACTCGGAAGGCTGAGGAGGCAGGCGAGGGTTGGAGCCCGGGCCTCGGGGCCCGCCCGGCCCCACCGGCCCGCGCCAGGGAGGGGAGCCCCGGGCGCTGAGGAGCGGGAGGCGTCGGCGTCGCGCGCGGCGGACTCGCGGGGGGCTTTCCGGCGGGGCGCGGGCGCGACCCCGCGGGGTCCCGGGCCAGGCGCGGGGGGCGGCCCCGCAGACGGGCTGCGCCCGAAGCGAGTTCGCCGGGCGTTTTCCGGCCGATTCTCACGAGCGTTCTGCCCAAACCGGGATCGGTTTGGGCAGAACGCTCGTGAGAATCGGCCGGCGTTGGGCAGCCCCGGGGACCGGCCTGGTCCCCGGGGCCGCGGGCCCTTTCTCGCTCGGGGCCCGGCGCGGCCCCCCGGAAAACGCGCCGAGAGGCCGCGGACCCGCCGGCGGCCCCGGCGCCGGGGAGCCCTCCCGGAGCAGAGTTGAGGGAGGGCCTGGGGCCGGGCGTCGTGCTCCGACTTTGGGGGCGGCTGGGGCGCCCCGGGCTGCGGCTTCCCCCTGCGGGGGAACGGAGGTTTCTCTCGCCCCGAGGCGTGGACGCGGCTGCGAAGGGCACCGTCGGCGCCGGGGCGGTCGGGGGCCTCGGGGCGCGGGACTCAGGGTTGCCCAGGGGGAGGCCCCGGGGCACAGGACCCCGGACTCGGAAGGCTGAGGAGGCAGGCGAGGGTTGGAGCCCGGGCCTCGGGGCCCGCCCGGCCCCACCGGCCCGCGCCAGGGAGGGGAGCCCCGGGCGCTGAGGAGCGGGAGGCGTCGGCGTCGCGCGCGGCGGACTCGCGGGGGGCTTTCCGGCGGGGCGCGGGCGCGACCCCGCGGGGTCCCGGGCCAGGCGCGGGGGGCGGCCCCGCAGACGGGCTGCGCCCGAAGCGAGTTCGCCGGGCGTTTTCCGGCCGATTCTCACGAGCGTTCTGCCCAAACCGGGATCGGTTTGGGCAGAACGCTCGTGAGAATCGGCCGGCGTTGGGCAGCCCCGGGGACCGGCCTGGTCCCCGGGGCCGAGGGCCCTTTCTCGCTCGGGGCGCGGCGCGGCCCCCCGGAAAACGCGCCGAGAGGACGCGGCCCCGCCGGCGGCCCCGGCGCCGGGGAGCCCTCCCGGAGCAGAGTTGAGGGAGGGCCTGGGGCCGGGCGTCGTGCTCCGACTTTGGGGGCGGCTGGGGCGCCCCGGGCTGCGGCTTCCCACTGCGGGGGAACGGAGGTTTCTCTCGCACCGAGGCGTGGACGCGGCTGCGAAGGGCACCGTCGGCGCCGAGGCGGTCGGGGGCCTCGGGGCGCGGGACTCAGGGTTGCCCAGGGGGAGGCCCCGGGGCACAGGACCCTGGGCTCGGAAGGCTGAGGAGGCAGGCGAGGGTTGGAGCCCGGGCCTCGGGGCCCGCCCGGCCCCACCGGCCCGCGCCAGGGAGGGGAGCCCCGGGCGCTGAGGAGCGGGAGGCGTCGGCGTCGCGCGTGGCGGACTCGCGGGGGGCTTTCCGGCGGGGCGCGGGCGCGACCCCGCGGGGTCCCGGGCCAGGCGCGGGGGGCGGCCCCGCAGACGGGCTGCGCCCGAAGCGAGTTCGCCGGGCATTTTCCGGCCGATTCTCACGAGCGTTCTGCCCAAACCGGGATCGGTTTGGGCAGAACGCTCGTGAGAATCGGCCGGCGTTGGGCAGCCCCGGGGACCGGCCTGGTCCCCGGGGCCGCGGGCCCTTTCTCGCTCGGGGCCCGGCACGGCCCCCCGAAAACGCGCCGAGAGGCCGCGGACCCGCCGGCGGCCCCGGCGCCGGGGAGCCCTCCCGGAGCAGAGTTGAGGGAGGGCCTGGGGCCGGGCGTCGTGCTCCGACTTTGGGGGCGGCTGGGGCGCCCCGGGCTGCGGCTTCCCCCTGCGGGGGAACGGAGGTTTCTCTCGCCCCGAGGCGTGGACGCGGCTGCGAAGGGCACCGTCGGCGCCGGGGCGGTCGGGGGCCTCGGGGCGCGGGACTCAGGGTTGCCCAGGGGGAGGCCCCGGGGCACAGGACCCCGGACTCGGAAGGCTGAGGAGGCAGGCGAGGGTTGGAGCCCGGGCCTCGGGGCCCGCCCGGCCCCACCGGCCCGCGCCAGGGAGGGGAGCCCCGGGCGCTGAGGAGCGGGAGGCGTCGGCGTCGCGCGCGGCGGACTCGCGGGGGGCTTTCCGGCGGGGCGCGGGCGCGACCCCGCGGGGTCCCGGGCCAGGCGCGGGGGGCGGCCCCGCAGACGGGCTGCGCCCGAAGCGAGTTCGCCGGGCGTTTTCCGGCCGATTCTCACGAGCGTTCTGCCCAAACCGGGATCGGTTTGGGCAGAACGCTCGTGAGAATCGGCCGGCGTTGGGCAGCCCCGGGGACCGGCCTGGTCCCCGGGGCCGCGGGCCCTTTCTCGCTCGGGGCCCGGCGCGGCCCCCCGGAAAACGCGCCGAGAGGCCGCGGACCCGCCGGCGGCCCTGGCGCCGGGGAGCCCTCCCAGAGCAGAGTTGAGGGAGGGCCTGGGGCCGGGCGTCGTGCTCCGACTTTGGGGGCGGCTGGGGCGCCCCGGGCTGCGGCTTCCCCCTGCGGGGGAACGGAGGTTTCTCTCGCCCCGAGGCGTGGACGCGGCTGCGAAGGGCACCGTCGGCGCCGGGGCGGTCGGGGGCCTCGGGGCGCGGGACTCAGGGTTGCCCAGGGGGAGGCCCCGGGGCACAGGTCCCCGGACTCGGAAGGCTGAGGAGGCAGGCGAGGGTTGGAGCCCGGGCCTCGGGGCCCGCCCGGCCCCACCGGCCCGCGCCAGGGAGGGGAGCCCCGGGCGCTGAGGAGCGGGAGGCGTCGGCGTCGCGCGCGGCGGACTCGCGGGGGGCTTTCCGGCGGGGCGCGGGCGCGACCCCGCGGGGTCCCGGGCCAGGCGCGGGGGGCGGCCCCGCAGACGGGCTGCGCCCGAAGCGAGTTCGCCGGGCGTTTTCCGGCCGATTCTCACGAGCGTTCTGCCCAAACCGGGATCGGTTTGGGCAGAACGCTCGTGAGAATCGGCCGGCGTTGGGCAGCCCCGGGGACCGGCCTGGTCCCCGGGGCCGCGGGCCCTTTCTCGCTCGGGGCCCGGCGCGGCCCCCCGGAAAACGCGCCGAGAGGCCGCGGACCCGCCGGCGGCCCCGGCGCCGGGGAGCCCTCCCGGAGCAGAGTTGAGGGAGGGCCTGGGGCCGGGCGTCGTGCTCCGACTTTGGGGGCGGCTGGGGCGCCCCGGGCTGCGGCTTCCCCCTGCGGGGGAACGGAGGTTTCTCTCGCCCCGAGGCGTGGACGCGGCTGCGAAGGGCACCGTCGGCGCCGGGGCGGTCGGGGGCCTCGGGGCGCGGGACTCAGGGTTGCCCAGGGGGAGGCCCCGGGGCACAGGACCCCGGACTCGGAAGGCTGAGGAGGCAGGCGAGGGTTGGAGCCCGGGCCTCGGGGCCCGCCCGGCCCCACCGGCCCGCGCCAGGGAGGGGAGCCCCGGGCGCTGAGGAGCGGGAGGCGTCGGCGTCGCGCGCGGCGGACTCGCGGGGGGCTTTCCGGCGGGGCGCGGGCGCGACCCCGCGGGGTCCCGGGCCAGGCGCGGGGGGCGGCCCCGCAGACGGGCTGCGCCCGAAGCGAGTTCGCCGGGCGTTTTCCGGCCGATTCTCACGAGCGTTCTGCCCAAACCGGGATCGGTTTGGGCAGAACGCTCGTGAGAATCGGCCGGCGTTGGGCAGCCCCGGGGACCGGCCTGGTCCCCGGGGCCGCGGGCCCTTTCTCGCTCGGGGCCCGGCGCGGCCCCCCGGAAAACGCGCCGAGAGGCCGCGGACCCACCGGCGGCCCTGGCGCCGGGGAGCCCTCCCAGAGCAGAGTTGAGGGAGGGCCTGGGGCCGGGCGTCGTGCTCCGACTTTGGGGGCGGCTGGGGCGCCCCGGGCTGCGGCTTCCCCCTGCGGGGGAACGGAGGTTTCTCTCGCCCCGAGGCGTGGACGCGGCTGCGAAGGGCACCGTCGGCGCCGGGGCGGTCGGGGGCCTCGGGGCGCGGGACTCAGGGTTGCCCAGGGGGAGGCCCCGGGGCACAGGTCCCCGGACTCGGAAGGCTGAGGAGGCAGGCGAGGGTTGGAGCCCGGGCCTCGGGGCCCGCCCGGCCCCACCGGCCCGCGCCAGGGAGGGGAGCCCCGGGCGCTGAGGAGCGGGAGGCGTCGGCGTCGCGCGCGGCGGACTCGCGGGGGGCTTTCCGGCGGGGCGCGGGCGCGACCCCGCGGGGTCCCGGGCCAGGCGCGGGGGGCGGCCCCGCAGACGGGCTGCGCCCGAAGCGAGTTCGCCGGGCGTTTTCCGGCCGATTCTCACGAGCGTTCTGCCCAAACCGGGATCGGTTTGGGCAGAACGCTCGTGAGAATCGGCCGGCGTTGGGCAGCCCCGGCGACCGGCCTGGTCCCAGGGGCCGCGGGCCCTTTCTCGCTCGGGGCCCGGCGCGGCCCCCCGGAAAACGCGCCGAGAGGCCGCGGACCCGCCGGCGGCCCTGGCGCCGGGGAGCCCTCCCGGAGCAGAGTTGAGGGAGGGCCTGGGGCCGGGCGTCGTGCTCCGACTTTGGGGGCGGCTGGGGCGCCCCGGGCTGCGGCTTCCCCCTGCGGGGGAACGGAGGTTTCTCTCGCCCCGAGGCGTGGACGCGGCTGCGAAGGGCACCGTCGGCGCCGGGGCGGTCGGGGGCCTCGGGGCGCGGGACTCAGGGTTGCCCAGGGGGAGGCCCCGGGGCACAGGACCCCGGACTCGGAAGGCTGAGGAGGCAGGCGAGGGTTGGAGCCCGGGCCTCGGGGCCCGCCCGGCCCCACCGGCCCGCGCCAGGGAGGGGAGCCCCGGGCGCTGAGGAGCGGGAGGCGTCGGCGTCGCGCGCGGCGGACTCGCGGGGGGCTTTCCGGCGGGGCGCGGGCGCGACCCCGCGGGGTCCCGGGCCAGGCGCGGGGGGCGGCCCCGCAGACGGGCTGCGCCCGAAGCGAGTTCGCCGGGCGTTTTCCGGCCGATTCTCACGAGCGTTCTGCCCAAACCGGGATCGGTTTGGGCAGAACGCTCGTGAGAATCGGCCGGCGTTGGGCAGCCCCGGGGACCGGCCTGGTCCCCGGGGCCGAGGGCCCTTTCTCGCTCGGGGCCCGGCGCGGCCCCCCGGAAAACGCGCCGAGAGGACGCGGACCCGCCGGCGGCCCCGGCGCCGGGGAGCCCTCCCGGAGCAGAGTTGAGGGAGGGCCTGGGGCCGGGCGTCGTGCTCCGACTTTGGGGGCGGCTGGGGCGCCCCGGGCTGCGGCTTCCCCCTGCGGGGGAACGGAGGTTTCTCTCGCCCCGAGGCGTGGACGCGGCTGCGAAGGGCACCGTCGGCGCCGGGGCGGTCGGGGGCCTCGGGGCGCGGGACTCAGGGTTGCCCAGGGGGAGGCCCCGGGGCACAGGACCCCGGACTCGGAAGGCTGAGGAGGCAGGCGAGGGTTGGAGCCCGGGCCTCGGGGCCCGCCCGGCCCCACCGGCCCGCGCCAGGGAGGGGAGCCCCGGGCGCTGAGGAGCGGGAGGCGTCGGCGTCGCGCGCGGCGGACTCGCGGGGGGCTTTCCGGCGGGGCGCGGGCGCGACCCCGCGGGGTCCCGGGCCAGGCGCGGGGGGCGGCCCCGCAGACGGGCTGCGCCCGAAGCGAGTTCGCCGGGCGTTTTCCGGCCGATTCTCACGAGCGTTCTGCCCAAACCGGGATCGGTTTGGGCAGAACGCTCGTGAGAATCGGCCGGCGTTGGGCAGCCCCGGGGACCGGCCTGGTCCCCGGGGCCGCGGGCCCTTTCTCGCTCGGGGCCCGGCGCGGCCCCCCGGAAAACGCGCCGAGAGGCCGCGGACCCGCCGGCGGCCCCGGCGCCGGGGAGCCCTCCCGGAGCAGAGTTGAGGGAGGGCCTGGGGCCGGGCGTCGTGCTCCGACTTTGGGGGCGGCTGGGGCGCCCCGGGCTGCGGCTTCCCCCTGCGGGGGAACGGAGGTTTCTCTCGCCCCGAGGCGTGGACGCGGCTGCGAAGGGCACCGTCGGCGCCGGGGCGGTCGGGGGCCTCGGGGCGCGGGACTCAGGGTTGCCCAGGGGGAGGCCCCGGGGCACAGGACCCCGGACTCGGAAGGCTGAGGAGGCAGGCGAGGGTTGGAGCCCGGGCCTCGGGGCCCGCCCGGCCCCACCGGCCCGCGCCAGGGAGGGGAGCCCCGGGCGCTGAGGAGCGGGAGGCGTCGGCGTCGCGCGCGGCGGACTCGCGGGGGGCTTTCCGGCGGGGCGCGGGCGCGACCCCGCGGGGTCCCGGGCCAGGCGCGGGGGGCGGCCCCGCAGACGGGCTGCGCCCGAAGCGAGTTCGCCGGGCGTTTTCCGGCCGATTCTCACGAGCGTTCTGCCCAAACCGGGATCGGTTTGGGCAGAACGCTCGTGAGAATCGGCCGGCGTTGGGCAGCCCCGGGGACCGGCCTGGTCCCCGGGGCCGCGGGCCCTTTCTCGCTCGGGGCCCGGCGCGGCCCCCCGGAAAACGCGCCGAGAGGCCGCGGACCCGCCGGCGGCCCTGGCGCCGGGGAGCCCTCCCAGAGCAGAGTTGAGGGAGGGCCTGGGGCCGGGCGTCGTGCTCCGACTTTGGGGGCGGCTGGGGCGCCCCGGGCTGCGGCTTCCCCCTGCGGGGGAACGGAGGTTTCTCTCGCCCCGAGGCGTGGACGCGGCTGCGAAGGGCACCGTCGGCGCCGGGGCGGTCGGGGGCCTCGGGGCGCGGGACTCAGGGTTGCCCAGGGGGAGGCCCCGGGGCACAGGTCCCCGGACTCGGAAGGCTGAGGAGGCAGGCGAGGGTTGGAGCCCGGGCCTCGGGGCCCGCCCGGCCCCACCGGCCCGCGCCAGGGAGGGGAGCCCCGGGCGCTGAGGAGCGGGAGGCGTCGGCGTCGCGCGCGGCGGACTCGCGGGGGGCTTTCCGGCGGGGCGCGGGCGCGACCCCGCGGGGTCCCGGGCCAGGCGCGGGGGGCGGCCCCGCAGACGGGCTGCGCCCGAAGCGAGTTCGCCGGGCGTTTTCCGGCCGATTCTCACGAGCGTTCTGCCCAAACCGGGATCGGTTTGGGCAGAACGCTCGTGAGAATCGGCCGGCGTTGGGCAGCCCCGGCGACCGGCCTGGTCCCAGGGGCCGCGGGCCCTTTCTCGCTCGGGGCCCGGCGCGGCCCCCCGGAAAACGCGCCGAGAGGCCGCGGACCCGCCGGCGGCCCTGGCGCCGGGGAGCCCTCCCGGAGCAGAGTTGAGGGAGGGCCTGGGGCCGGGCGTCGTGCTCCGACTTTGGGGGCGGCTGGGGCGCCCCGGGCTGCGGCTTCCCCCTGCGGGGGAACGGAGGTTTCTCTCGCCCCGAGGCGTGGACGCGGCTGCGAAGGGCACCGTCGGCGCCGGGGCGGTCGGGGGCCTCGGGGCGCGGGACTCAGGGTTGCCCAGGGGGAGGCCCCGGGGCACAGGACCCCGGACTCGGAAGGCTGAGGAGGCAGGCGAGGGTTGGAGCCCGGGCCTCGGGGCCCGCCCGGCCCCACCGGCCCGCGCCAGGGAGGGGAGCCCCGGGCGCTGAGGAGCGGGAGGCGTCGGCGTCGCGCGCGGCGGACTCGCGGGGGGCTTTCCGGCGGGGCGCGGGCGCGACCCCGCGGGGTCCCGGGCCAGGCGCGGGGGGCGGCCCCGCAGACGGGCTGCGCCCGAAGCGAGTTCGCCGGGCGTTTTCCGGCCGATTCTCACGAGCGTTCTGCCCAAACCGGGATCGGTTTGGGCAGAACGCTCGTGAGAATCGGCCGGCGTTGGGCAGCCCCGGGGACCGGCCTGGTCCCCGGGGCCGAGGGCCCTTTCTCGCTCGGGGCCCGGCGCGGCCCCCCGGAAAACGCGCCGAGAGGACGCGGACCCGCCGGCGGCCCCGGCGCCGGGGAGCCCTCCCGGAGCAGAGTTGAGGGAGGGCCTGGGGCCGGGCGTCGTGCTCCGACTTTGGGGGCGGCTGGGGCGCCCCGGGCTGCGGCTTCCCCCTGCGGGGGAACGGAGGTTTCTCTCGCCCCGAGGCGTGGACGCGGCTGCGAAGGGCACCGTCGGCGCCGGGGCGGTCGGGGGCCTCGGGGCGCGGGACTCAGGGTTGCCCAGGGGGAGGCCCCGGGGCACAGGACCCCGGACTCGGAAGGCTGAGGAGGCAGGCGAGGGTTGGAGCCCGGGCCTCGGGGCCCGCCCGGCCCCACCGGCCCGCGCCAGGGAGGGGAGCCCCGGGCGCTGAGGAGCGGGAGGCGTCGGCGTCGCGCGCGGCGGACTCGCGGGGGGCTTTCCGGCGGGGCGCGGGCGCGACCCCGCGGGGTCCCGGGCCAGGCGCGGGGGGCGGCCCCGCAGACGGGCTGCGCCCGAAGCGAGTTCGCCGGGCGTTTTCCGGCCGATTCTCACGAGCGTTCTGCCCAAACCGGGATCGGTTTGGGCAGAACGCTCGTGAGAATCGGCCGGCGTTGGGCAGCCCCGGGGACCGGCCTGGTCCCCGGGGCCGCGGGCCCTTTCTCGCTCGGGGCCCGGCGCGGCCCCCCGGAAAACGCGCCGAGAGGCCGCGGACCCGCCGGCGGCCCCGGCGCCGGGGAGCCCTCCCGGAGCAGAGTTGAGGGAGAGCCTGGGGCCGGGCGTCGTGCTCCGACTTTGGGGGCGGCTGGGGCGCCCCGGGCTGCGGCTTCCCCCTGCGGGGGAACGGAGGTTTCTCTCGCCCCGAGGCGTGGACGCGGCTGCGAAGGGCACCGTCGGCGCCGGGGCGGTCGGGGGCCTCGGGGCGCGGGACTCAGGGTTGCCCAGGGGGAGGCCCCGGGGCACAGGACCCCGGACTCGGAAGGCTGAGGAGGCAGGCGAGGGTTGGAGCCCGGGCCTCGGGGCCCGCCCGGCCCCACCGGCCCGCGCCAGGGAGGGGAGCCCCGGGCGCTGAGGAGCGGGAGGCGTCGGCGTCGCGCGCGGCGGACTCGCGGGGGGCTTTCCGGCGGGGCGCGGGCGCGACCCCGCGGGGTCCCGGGCCAGGCGCGGGGGGCGGCCCCGCAGACGGGCTGCGCCCGAAGCGAGTTCGCCGGGCGTTTTCCGGCCGATTCTCACGAGCGTTCTGCCCAAACCGGGATCGGTTTGGGCAGAACGCTCGTGAGAATCGGCCGGCGTTGGGCAGCCCCGGGGACCGGCCTGGTCCCCGGGGCCGCGGGCCCTTTCTCGCTCGGGGCCCGGCGCGGCCCCCCGGAAAACGCGCCGAGAGGACGCGGACCCGCCGGCGGCCCTGGCGCCGGGGAGCCCTCCCGGAGCAGAGTTGAGGGAGGGCCTGGGGCCGGGCGTCGTGCTCCGACTTTGGGGGCGGCTGGGGCGCCCCGGGCTGCGGCTTCCCCCTGCGGGGGAACGGAGGTTTCTCTCGCCCCGAGGCGTGGACGCGGCTGCGAAGGGCACCGTCGGCGCCGGGGCGGTCGGGGGCCTCGGGGCGCGGGACTCAGGGTTGCCCAGGGGGAGGCCCCGGGGCACAGGACCCCGGACTCGGAAGGCTGAGGAGGCAGGCGAGGGTTGGAGCCCGGGCCTCGGGGCCCGCCCGGCCCCACCGGCCCGCGCCAGGGAGGGGAGCCCCGGGCGCTGAGGAGCGGGAGGCGTCGGCGTCGCGCGCGGCGGACTCGCGGGGGGCTTTCCGGCGGGGCGCGGGCGCGACCCCGCGGGGTCCCGGGCCAGGCGCGGGGGGCGGCCCCGCAGACGGGCTGCGCCCGAAGCGAGTTCGCCGGGCGTTTTCCGGCCGATTCTCACGAGCGTTCTGCCCAAACCGGGATCGGTTTGGGCAGAACGCTCGTGAGAATCGGCCGGCGTTGGGCAGCCCCGGGGACCGGCCTGGTCCCCGGGGCCGCGGGCCCTTTCTCGCTCGGGGCCCGGCGCGGCCCCCCGGAAAACGCGCCGAGAGGCCGCGGACCCGCCGGCGGCCCCGGCGCCGGGGAGCCCTCCCGGAGCAGAGTTGAGGGAGGGCCTGGGGCCGGGCGTCGTGCTCCGACTTTGGGGGCGGCTGGGGCGCCCTGGGCTGCGGCTTCCCCCTGCGGGGGAACGGAGGTTTCTCTCGCCCCGAGGCGTGGACGCGGCTGCGGAGGGCACCGTCGGCGCCGGGGCGGTCGGGGGCCTCGGGGCGCGGGACTCAGGGTTGCCCAGGGGGAGGCCCCGGGGCACAGGACCCCGGAATCGGAAGGCTGAGGAGGCAGGCGAGGGTTGGAGCCCGGGCCTCGGGGCCCGCCCGGCCCCACCGGCCCGCGCCAGGGAGGGGAGCCCCGGGCGCTGAGGAGCGGGAGGCGTCGGCGTCGCGCGCGGCGGACTCGCGGGGGGCTTTCCGGCGGGGCGCGGGCGCGACCCCGCGGGGTCCCGGGCCAGGCGCGGGGGGCGGCCCCGCAGACGGGCTGCGCCCGAAGCGAGTTCGCCGGGCGTTTTCCGGCCGATTCTCACGAGCGTTCTGCCCAAACCGGGATCGGTTTGGGCAGAACGCTCGTGAGAATCGGCCGGCGTTGGGCAGCCCCGGGGACCGGCCTGGTCCCCGGGGCCGCGGGCCCTTTCTCGCTCGGGGCCGGGCGCGGCCCCCCGGAAAACGCGCCGAGAGGCCGCGGACCCGCCGGCGGCCCCGGCGCCGGGGAGCCCTCCCGGAGCAGAGTTGAGGGAGGGCCTGGGGCCGGGCGTCGTGCTCCGACTTTGGGGGCGGCTGGGGCGCCCCGGGCTGCGGCTTCCCCCTGCGGGGGAACGGAGGTTTCTCTCGCCCCGAGGCGTGGACGCGGCTGCGAAGGGCACCGTCGGCACCGGGGCGGTCGGGGGCCTCGGGGCGCGGGACTCAGGGTTGCCCAGGGGGAGGCCCCGGGGCACAGGACCCCGGACTCGGAAGGCTGAGGAGGCAGGCGAGGGTTGGAGCCCGGGCCTCGGGGCCCGCCCGGCCCCACCGGCCCGCGCCAGGGAGGGGAGCCCCGGGCGCTGAGGAGCGGGAGGCGTCGGTGTCGCGCGGGGCGGACTCGCGGGGGGCTTTCCGGCGGGGCGCGGGCGCGACCCCGCGGGGTCCCGGGCCAGGCGCGGGGGGCGGCCCCGCAGACGGGCTGCGCCCGAAGCGAGTTCGCCGGGCGTTTTCCGGCCGATTCTCACGAGCGTTCTGCCCAAACCGGGATCGGTTTGGGCAGAACGCTCGTGAGAATCGGCCGGCGTTGGGCAGCCCCGGGGACCGGCCTGGTCCCCGGGGCCGCGGGCCCTTTCTCGCTCGGGGCCCGGCACGGCCCCCCGGAAAACGCGCCGAGAGGCCGCGGACCCGCCGGCGGCCCCGGCGCTGGGGAGCCCTCCCGGAGCAGAGTTGAGGGAGGGCCTGGGGCCGGGCGTCGTGCTCCGACTTTGGGGGCGGCTGGGGCGCCCCGGGCTGCGGCTTCCCCCTGCGGGGGAACGGAGGTTTCTCTCGCCCCGAGGCGTGGACGCGGCTGCGAAGGGCACCGTCGGCGCCGGGGCGGTCGGGGGCCTCGGGGCGCGGGACTCAGGGTTGCCCAGGGGGAGGCCCCGGGGCACAGGACCCCGGACTCGGAAGGCTGAGGAGGCAGGCGAGGGTTGGAGCCCGGGCCTCGGGGCCCGCCCGGCCCCACCGGCCCGCGCCAGGGAGGGGAGCCCCGGGCGCTGAGGAGCGGGAGGCGTCGGCGTCGCGCGCGGCGGACTCGCGGGGGGCTTTCCGGCGGGGCGCGGGCGCGACCCCGCGGGGTCCCGGGCCAGGCGCGGGGGGCGGCCCCGCAGACGGGCTGCGCCCGAAGCGAGTTCGCCGGGCGTTTTCCGGCCGATTCTCACGAGCGTTCTGCCCAAACCGGGATCGGTTTGGGCAGAACGCTCGTGAGAATCGGCCGGCGTTGGGCAGCCCCGGGGACCGGCCTGGTCCCCGGGGCCGCGGGCCCTTTCTCGCTCGGGGCCCGGCGCGGCCCCCCGGAAAACGCGCCGAGAGGCCGCGGACCCGCCGGCGGCCCCGGCGCCGGGGAGCCCTCCCGGAGCAGAGTTGAGGGAGAGCCTGGGGCCGGGCGTCGTGCTCCGACTTTGGGGGCGGCTGGGGCGCCCCGGGCTGCGGCTTCCCCCTGCGGGGGAACGGAGGTTTCTCTCGCCCCGAGGCGTGGACGCGGCTGCGAAGGGCACCGTCGGCGCCGGGGCGGTCGGGGGCCTCGGGGCGCGGGACTCAGGGTTGCCCAGGGGGAGGCCCCGGGGCACAGGACCCCGGACTCGGAAGGCTGAGGAGGCAGGCGAGGGTTGGAGCCCGGGCCTCGGGGCCCGCCCGGCCCCACCGGCCCGCGCCAGGGAGGGGAGCCCCGGGCGCTGAGGAGCGGGAGGCGTCGGCGTCGCGCGCGGCGGACTCGCGGGGGGCTTTCCGGCGGGGCGCGGGCGCGACCCCGCGGGGTCCCGGGCCAGGCGCGGGGGGCGGCCCCGCAGACGGGCTGCGCCCGAAGCGAGTTCGCCGGGCGTTTTCCGGCCGATTCTCACGAGCGTTCTGCCTAAACCGGGATCGGTTTGGGCAGAACGCTCGTGAGAATCGGCCGGCGTTGGGCAGCCCCGGGGACCGGCCTGGTCCCCGGGGCCGAGGGCCCTTTCTCGCTCGGGGCGCGGCGCGGCCCCCCGGAAAACGCGCCGAGAGGACGCGGCCCCGCCGGCGGCCCCGGCGCCGGGGAGCCCTCCCGGAGCAGAGTTGAGGGAGGGCCTGGGGCCGGGCGTCGTGCTCCGACTTTGGGGGCGGCTGGGGCGCCCCGGGCTGCGGTTTCCCCCTGCGGGGGAACGGAGGTTTCTCTCGCCCCGAGGCGTGGACGCGGCTGCGAAGGGCACCGTCGGCGCCGGGGCGGTCGGGGGCCTCGGGGCGCGGGACTCAGGGTTGCCCAGGGGGAGGCCCCGGGGCACAGGACCCCGGACTCGGAAGGCTGAGGAGGCAGGCGAGGGTTGGAGCCCGGGCCTCGGGGCCCGCCCGGCCCCACCGGCCCGCGCCAGGGAGGGGAGCCCCGGGCGCTGAGGAGCGGGAGGCGTCGGCGTCGCGCGCGGCGAACTCGCGGGGGGCTTTCCAGCGGGGCGCGGGCGCGACCCCGCGGGGTCCCGGGCCAGGCGCGGGGGGCGGCCCCGCAGACGGGCTGCGCCCGAAGCGAGTTCGCCGGGCGTTTTCCGGCCGATTCTCACGAGCGTTCTGCCCAAACCGGGATCGGTTTGGGCAGAACGCTCGTGAGAATCGGCCGGCGTTGGGCAGCCCCGGGGACCGGCCTGGTCCCCGGGGCCGCGGGCCCTTTCTCGCTCGGGGCCCGGCGCGGCCCCCCGGAAAACGCGCCGAGAGGACGCGGCCCCGCCGGCGGCCCTGGCGCCGGGGAGCCCTCCCGGAGCAGAGTTGAGGGAGGGCCTGGGGCCGGGCGTCGTGCTCCGACTTTGGGGGCGGCTGGGGCGCCCCGGGCTGCGGCTTCCCCCTGCGGGGGAACGGAGGTTTCTCTCGCCCCGAGGCGTGGACGCGGCTGCGAAGGGCACCGTCGGCGCCGGGGCGGTCGGGGGCCTCGGGGCGCGGGACTCAGGGTTGCCCAGGGGGAGGCCCCGGGGCACAGGACCCCGGACTCGGAAGGCTGAGGAGGCAGGCGAGGGTTGGAGCCCGGGCCTCGGGGCCCGCCCGGCCCCACCGGCCCGCGCCAGGGAGGGGAGCCCCGGGCGCTGAGGAGCGGGAGGCGTCGGCGTCGCGCGCGGCGGACTCGCGGGGGGCTTTCCGGCGGGGCGCGGGCGCGACCCCGCGGGGTCCCGGGCCAGGCGCGGGGGGCGGCCCCGCAGACGGGCTGCGCCCGAAGCGAGTTCGCCGGGCGTTTTCCGGCCGATTCTCACGAGCGTTCTGCCCAAACCGGGATCGGTTTGGGCAGAACGCTCGTGAGAATCGGCCGGCGTTGGGCAGCCCCGGGGACCGGCCTGGTCCCCGGGGCCGCGGGCCCTTTCTCGCTCGGGGCCCGGCGCGGCCCCCCGGAAAACGCGCCGAGAGGCCGCGGACCCGCCGGCGGCCCCGGCGCCGGGGAGCCCTCCCGGAGCAGAGTTGAGGTAGGGCCTGGGGCCGGGCGTCGTGCTCCGACTTTGGGGGCGGCTGGGGCGCCCTGGGCTGCGGCTTCCCCCTGCGGGGGAACGGAGGTTTCTCTCGCCCCGAGGCGTGGACGCGGCTGCGGAGGGCACCGTCGGCGCCGGGGCGGTCGGGGGCCTCGGGGCGCGGGACTCAGGGTTGCCCAGGGGGAGGCCCCGGGGCACAGGACCCCGGAATCGGAAGGCTGAGGAGGCAGGCGAGGGTTGGAGCCCGGGCCTCGGGGCCCGCCCGGCCCCACCGGCCCGTGCCAGGGAGGGGAGCCCCGGGCGCTGAGGAGCGGGAGGCGTCGGCGTCGCGCGCGGCGGACTCGCGGGGGGCTTTCCGGCGGGGCGCGGGAGCGACCCCGCGGGGTCCCGGGCCAGGCGCGGGGGGCGGCCCCGCAGACGGGCTGCGCCCGAAGCGAGTTCGCCGGGCGTTTTCCGGCCGATTCTCACGAGCGTTCTGCCCAAACCGGGATCGGTTTGGGCAGAACGCTCGTGAGAATCGGCCGGCGTTGGGCAGCCCCGGGGACCGGCCTGGTCCCCGGGGCCGCGGGCCCTTTCTCGCTCGGGGCCCGGCGCGGCCCCCCGGAAAACGCGCCGAGAGGCCGCGGACCCGCCGGCGGCCCCGGCGCCGGGGAGCCCTCCCGGAGCAGAGTTGAGGTAGGGCCTGGGGCCGGGCATCGTGCTCCGACTTTGGGGGCGGCTGGGGCGCCCTGGGCTGCGGCTTCCCCCTGCGGGGGAACGGAGGTTTCTCTCGCCCCGAGGCGTGGACGCGGCTGCGGAGGGCACCGTCGGCGCCGGGGCGGTCGGGGGCCTCGGGGCGCGGGACTCAGGGTTGCCCAGGGGGAGGCCCCGGGGCACAGGACCCCGGACTCGGAAGGCTGAGGAGGCAGGCGAGGGTTGGAGCCCGGGCCTCGGGGCCCGCCCGGCCCCACCGGCCCGCGCCAGGGAGGGGAGCCCCGGGCGCTGAGGAGCGGGAGGCGTCGGCGTCGCGCGCGGCGGACTCGCGGGGGGCTTTCCGGCGGGGCGCGGGCGCGACCCCGCGGGGTCCCGGGCCAGGCGCGGGGGGCGGCCCCGCAGACGGGCTGCGCCCGAAGCGAGTTCGCCGGGCGTTTTCCGGCCGATTCTCACGAGCGTTCTGCCCAAACCGGGATCGGTTTGGGCAGAACGCTCGTGAGAATCGGCCGGCGTTGGGCAGCCCCGGGGACCGGCCTGGTCCCCGGGGCCGCGGGCCCTTTCTCGCTCGGGGCCCGGCGCGGCCCCCCGGAAAACGCGCCGAGAGGCCGCGGACCCGCCGGCGGCCCCGGCGCCGGGGAGCCCTCCCGGAGCAGAGTTGAGGGAGGGCCTGGGGCCGGGCGTCGTGCTCCGACTTTGGGGGCGGCTGGGGCGCCCCGGGCTGCGGCTTCCCCCTGCGGGGGAACGGAGGTTTCTCTCGCCCCGAGGCGTGGACGCGGCTGCGAAGGGCACCGTCGGCGCCGGGGCGGTCGGGGGCCTCGGGGCGCGGGACTCAGGGTTGCCCAGGGGGAGGCCCCGGGGCACAGGACCCCGGACTCGGAAGGCTGAGGAGGCAGGCGAGGGTTGGAGCCCGGGCCTCGGGGCCCGCCCGGCCCCACCGGCCCGCGCCAGGGAGGGGAGCCCCGGGCGCTGAGGAGCGGTAGGCGTCGGTGTCGCGCGGGGCGGACTCGCGGGGGGCTTTCCGGCGGGGCGCGGGCGCGACCCCGCGGGGTCCCGGGCCAGGCGCGGGGGGCGGCCCCGCAGACGGGCTGCGCCCGAAGCGAGTTCGCCGGGCGTTTTCCGGCCGATTCTCACGAGCGTTCTGCCCAAACCGGGATCGGTTTGGGCAGAACGCTCGTGAGAATCGGCCGGCGTTGGGCAGCCCCGGGGACCGGCCTGGTCCCCGGGGCCGCGGGCCCTTTCTCGCTCGGGGCCCGGCGCGGCCCCCCGGAAAACGCGCCGAGAGGCCGCGGACCCGCCGGCGGCCCCGGCGCCGGGGAGCCCTCCCGGAGCAGAGTTGAGGGAGGGCCTGGGGCCGGGCGTCGTGCTCCGACTTTGGGGGCGGCTGGGGCGCCCTGGGCTGCGGCTTCCCCCTGCGGGGGAACGGAGGTTTCTCTCGCCCCGAGGCGTGGACGCGGCTGCGGAGGGCACCGTCGGCGCCGGGGCGGTCGGGGGCCTCGGGGCGCGGGACTCAGGGTTGCCCAGGGGGAGGCCCCGGGGCACAGGACCCCGGAATCGGAAGGCTGAGGAGGCAGGCGAGGGTTGGAGCCCGGGCCTCGGGGCCCGCCCGGCCCCACGGGCCCGCGCCAGGGAGGGGAGCCCCGGGCGCTGAGGAGCGGGAGGCGTCGGCGTCGCGCGCGGCGGACTCGCGGGGGGCTTTCCGGCGGGGCGCGGGAGCGACCCCGCGGGGTCCCGGGCCAGGCGCGGGGGGCGGCCCCGCAGACGGGCTGCGCCCGAAGCGAGTTCGCCGGGCGTTTTCCGGCCGATTCTCACGAGCGTTCTGCCCAAACCGGGATCGGTTTGGGCAGAACGCTCGTGAGAATCGGCCGGCGTTGGGCAGCCCCGGGGACCGGCCTGGTCCCCGGGGCCGCGGGCCCTTTCTCGCTCGGGGCCCGGCGCGGCCCCCCGGAAAACGCGCCGAGAGGCCGCGGACCCGCCGGCGGCCCCGGCGCCGGGGAGCCCTCCCGGAGCAGAGTTGAGGTAGGGCCTGGGGCCGGGCATCGTGCTCCGACTTTGGGGGCGGCTGGGGCGCCCTGGGCTGCGGCTTCCCCCTGCGGGGGAACGGAGGTTTCTCTCGCCCCGAGGCGTGGACGCGGCTGCGGAGGGCACCGTCGGCGCCGGGGCGGTCGGGGGCCTCGGGGCGCGGGACTCAGGGTTGCCCAGGGGGAGGCCCCGGGGCACAGGACCCCGGACTCGGAAGGCTGAGGAGGCAGGCGAGGGTTGGAGCCCGGGCCTCGGGGCCCGCCCGGCCCCACCGGCCCGCGCCAGGGAGGGGAGCCCCGGGCGCTGAGGAGCGGGAGGCGTCGGCGTCGCGCGCGGCGGACTCGCGGGGGGCTTTCCGGCGGGGCGCGGGCGCGACCCCGCGGGGTCCCGGGCCAGGCGCGGGGGGCGGCCCCGCAGACGGGCTGCGCCCGAAGCGAGTTCGCCGGGCGTTTTCCGGCCGATTCTCACGAGCGTTCTGCCCAAACCGGGATCGGTTTGGGCAGAACGCTCGTGAGAATCGGCCGGCGTTGGGCAGCCCCGGGGACCGGCCTGGTCCCCGGGGCCGCGGGCCCTTTCTCGCTCGGGGCCCGGCGCGGCCCCCCGGAAAACGCGCCGAGAGGCCGCGGACCCGCCGGCGGCCCCGGCGCCGGGGAGCCCTCCCGGAGCAGAGTTGAGGGAGGGCCTGGGGCCGGGCGTCGTGCTCCGACTTTGGGGGCGGCTGGGGCGCCCCGGGCTGCGGCTTCCCCCTGCGGGGGAACGGAGGTTTCTCTCGCCCCGAGGCGTGGACGCGGCTGCGAAGGGCACCGTCGGCACCGGGGCGGTCGGGGGCCTCGGGGCGCGGGACTCAGGGTTGCCCAGGGGGAGGCCCCGGGGCACAGGACCCCGGAATCGGAAGGCTGAGGAGGCAGGCGAGGGTTGGAGCCCGGGCCTCGGGGCCCGCCCGGCCCCACCGGCCCGCGCCAGGGAGGGGAGCCCCGGGCGCTGAGGAGCGGGAGGCGTCGGCGTCGCGCGCGGCGGACTCGCGGGGGGCTTTCCGGCGGGGCGCGGGAGCGACCCCGCGGGGTCCCGGGCCAGGCGCGGGGGGCGGCCCCGCAGACGGGCTGCGCCCGAAGCGAGTTCGCCGGGCGTTTTCCGGCCGATTCTCACGAGCGTTCTGCCCAAACCGGGATCGGTTTGGGCAGAACGCTCGTGAGAATCGGCCGGCGTTGGGCAGCCCCGGGGACCGGCCTGGTCCCCGGGGCCGCGGGCCCTTTCTCGCTCGGGGCCCGGCGCGGCCCCCCGGAAAACGCGCCGAGAGGCCGCGGACCCGCCGGCGGCCCCGGCGCCGGGGAGCCCTCCCGGAGCAGAGTTGAGGTAGGGCCTGGGGCCGGGCATCGTGCTCCGACTTTGGGGGCGGCTGGGGCGCCCTGGGCTGCGGCTTCCCCCTGCGGGGGAACGGAGGTTTCTCTCGCCCCGAGGCGTGGACGCGGCTGCGGAGGGCACCGTCGGCGCCGGGGCGGTCGGGGGCCTCGGGGCGCGGGACTCAGGGTTGCCCAGGGGGAGGCCCCGGGGCACAGGACCCCGGACTCGGAAGGCTGAGGAGGCAGGCGAGGGTTGGAGCCCGGGCCTCGGGGCCCGCCCGGCCCCACCGGCCCGCGCCAGGGAGGGGAGCCCCGGGCGCTGAGGAGCGGGAGGCGTCGGCGTCGCGCGCGGCGGACTCGCGGGGGGCTTTCCGGCGGGGCGCGGGCGCGACCCCGCGGGGTCCCGGGCCAGGCGCGGGGGGCGGCCCCGCAGACGGGCTGCGCCCGAAGCGAGTTCGCCGGGCGTTTTCCGGCCGATTCTCACGAGCGTTCTGCCCAAACCGGGATCGGTTTGGGCAGAACGCTCGTGAGAATCGGCCGGCGTTGGGCAGCCCCGGGGACCGGCCTGGTCCCCGGGGCCGCGGGCCCTTTCTCGCTCGGGGCCCGGCGCGGCCCCCCGGAAAACGCGCCGAGAGGCCGCGGACCCGCCGGCGGCCCCGGCGCCGGGGAGCCCTCCCGGAGCAGAGTTGAGGGAGGGCCTGGGGCCGGGCGTCGTGCTCCGACTTTGGGGGCGGCTGGGGCGCCCCGGGCTGCGGCTTCCCCCTGCGGGGGAACGGAGGTTTCTCTCGCCCCGAGGCGTGGACGCGGCTGCGAAGGGCACCGTCGGCACCGGGGCGGTCGGGGGCCTCGGGGCGCGGGACTCAGGGTTGCCCAGGGGGAGGCCCCGGGGCACAGGACCCCGGACTCGGAAGGCTGAGGAGGCAGGCGAGGGTTGGAGCCCGGGCCTCGGGGCCCGCCCGGCCCCACCGGCCCGCGCCAGGGAGGGGAGCCCCGGGCGCTGAGGAGCGGTAGGCGTCGGTGTCGCGCGGGGCGGACTCGCGGGGGGCTTTCCGGCGGGGCGCGGGCGCGACCCCGCGGGGTCCCGGGCCAGGCGCGGGGGGCGGCCCCGCAGACGGGCTGCGCCCGAAGCGAGTTCGCCGGGCGTTTTCCGGCCGATTCTCACGAGCGTTCTGCCCAAACCGGGATCGGTTTGGGCAGAACGCTCGTGAGAATCGGCCGGCGTTGGGCAGCCCCGTGGACCGGCCTGGTCCCCGGGGCCGCGGGCCCTTTCTCGCTCGGGGCCCGGCGCGGCCCCCCGGAAAACGCGCTGAGAGGCCGCGGACCCGCCGGCGGCCCCGGCGCCGGGGAGCCCTCCCGGAGCAGAGTTGAGGGAGGGCCTGGGGCCGGGCGTCGTGCTCCGACTTTGGGGGCGGCTGGGGCGCCCCGGGCTGCGGCTTCCCCCTGCGGGGGAACGGAGGTTTCTCTCGCCCCGAGGCGTGGACGCGGCTGCGAAGGGCACCGTCGGCGCCGGGGCGGTCGGGGGCCTCGGGGCGCGGGACTCAGGGTTGCCCAGGGGGAGGCCCCGGGGCACAGGACCCCGGACTCGGAAGGCTGAGGAGGCAGGCGAGGGTTGGAGCCCGGGCCTCGGGGCCCGCCCGGCCCCACCGGCCCGCGCCAGGGAGGGGAGCCCCGGGCGCTGAGGAGCGGGAGGCGTCGGCGTCGCGCGCGGCGGACTCGCGGGGGGCTTTCCGGCGGGGCGCGGGCGCGACCCCGCGGGGTCCCGGGCCAGGCGCGGGGGGCGGCCCCGCAGACGGGCTGCGCCCGAAGCGAGTTCGCCGGGCGTTTTCCGGCCGATTCTCACGAGCGTTCTGCCCAAACCGGGATCGGTTTGGGCAGAACGCTCGTGAGAATCGGCCGGCGTTGGGCAGCCCCGGGGACCGGCCTGGTCCCCGGGGCCGCGGGCCCTTTCTCGCTCGGGGCCCGGCACGGCCCCCCGGAAAACGCGCCGAGAGGCCGCGGACCCGCCGGCGGCCCCGGCGCTGGGGAGCCCTCCCGGAGCAGAGTTGAGGGAGGGCCTGGGTCCGGGCGTCGTGCTCCGACTTTGGGGGCGGCTGGGGCGCCCCGGGCTGCGGCTTCCCCCTGCGGGGGAACGGAGGTTTCTCTCGCCCCGAGGCGTGGACGCGGCTGCGAAGGGCACCGTCGGCGCCGGGGCGGTCGGGGGCCTCGGGGCGCGGGACTCAGGGTTGCCCAGGGGGAGGCCCCGGGGCACAGGACCCCGGACTCGGAAGGCTGAGGAGGCAGGCGAGGGTTGGAGCCCGGGCCTCGGGGCCCGCCCGGCCCCACCGGCCCGCGCCAGGGAGGGGAGCCCCGGGCGCTGAGGAGCGGGAGGCGTCGGCGTCGCGCGCGGCGGACTCGCGGGGGGCTTTCCGGCGGGGCGCGGGCGCGACCCCGCGGGGTCCCGGGCCAGGCGCGGGGGGCGGCCCCGCAGACGGGCTGCGCCCGAAGCGAGTTCGCCGGGCGTTTTCCGGCCGATTCTCACGAGCGTTCTGCCCAAACCGGGATCGGTTTGGGCAGAACGCTCGTGAGAATCGGCCGGCGTTGGGCAGCCCCGGGGACCGGCCTGGTCCCCGGGGCCGCGGGCCCTTTCTCGCTCGGGGCCCGGCGCGGCCCCCCGGAAAACGCGCCGAGAGGCCGCGGACCCGCCGGCGGCCCCGGCGCCGGGGAGCCCTCCCGGAGCAGAGTTGAGGGAGGGCCTGGGGCCGGGCATCGTGCTCCGACTTTGGGGGCGGCTGGGGCGCCCTGGGCTGCGGCTTCCCCCTGCGGGGGAACGGAGGTTTCTCTCGCCCCGAGGCGTGGACGCGGCTGCGGAGGGCACCGTCGGCGCCGGGGCGGTCGGGGGCCTCGGGGCGCGGGACTCAGGGTTGCCCAGGGGGAGGCCCCGGGGCACAGGACCCCGGACTCGGAAGGCTGAGGAGGCAGGCGAGGGTTGGAGCCCGGGCCTCGGGGCCCGCCCGGCCCCACCGGCCCGCGCCAGGGAGGGGAGCCCCGGGCGCTGAGGAGCGGGAGGCGTCGGCGTCGCGCGCGGCGGACTCGCGGGGGGCTTTCCGGCGGGGCGCGGGCGCGACCCCGCGGGGTCCCGGGCCAGGCGCGGGGGGCGGCCCCGCAGACGGGCTGCGCCCGAAGTGAGTTCGCCGGGCGTTTTCCGGCCGATTCTCACGAGCGTTCTGCCCAAACCGGGATCGGTTTGGGCAGAACGCTCGTGAGAATCGGCCGGCGTTGGGCAGCCCCGGGGACCGGCCTGGTCCCCGGGGCCGCGGGCCCTTTCTCGCTCGGGGCCCGGCGCGGCCCCCCGGAAAACGCGCCGAGAGGCCGCGGACCCGCCGGCGGCCCCGGCGCCGGGGAGCCCTCCCGGAGCAGAGTTGAGGGAGGGCCTGGGGCCGGGCGTCGTGCTCCGACTTTGGGGGCGGCTGGGGCGCCCCGGGCTGCGGCTTCCCCCTGCGGGGGAACGGAGGTTTCTCTCGCCCCGAGGCGTGGACGCGGCTGCGAAGGGCACCGTCGGCACCGGGGCGGTCGGGGGCCTCGGGGCGCGGGACTCAGGGTTGCCCAGGGGGAGGCCCCGGGGCACAGGACCCCGGACTCGGAAGGCTGAGGAGGCAGGCGAGGGTTGGAGCCCGGGCCTCGGGGCCCGCCCGGCCCCACCGGCCCGCGCCAGGGAGGGGAGCCCCGGGCGCTGAGGAGCGGGAGGCGTCGGTGTCGCGCGGGGCGGACTCGCGGGGGGCTTTCCGGCGGGGCGCGGGCGCGACCCCGCGGGGTCCCGGGCCAGGCGCGGGGGGCGGCCCCGCAGACGGGCTGCGCCCGAAGCGAGTTCGCCGGGCGTTTTCCGGCCGATTCTCACGAGCGTTCTGCCCAAACCGGGATCGGTTTGGGCAGAACGCTCGTGAGAATCGGCCGGCGTTGGGCAGCCCCGGGGACCGGCCTGGTCCCCGGGGCCGCGGGCCCTTTCTCGCTCGGGGCCCGGCGCGGCCCCCCGGAAAACGCGCCGAGAGGCCGCGGACCCGCCGGCGGCCCCGGCGCCGGGGAGCCCTCCCGGAGCAGAGTTGAGGGAGGGCCTGGGGCCGGGCATCGTGCTCCGACTTTGGGGGCGGCTGGGGCGCCCCGGGCTGCGGCTTCCCCCTGCGGGGGAACGGAGGTTTCTCTCGCCCCGAGGCGTGGACGCGGCTGCGAAGGGCACCGTCGGCGCCGGGGC